>NW_017306981.1:639775-707144 GCF_000935625.1 Nanorana parkeri | reverse complement strand
TATATATATATATATAGTTATACACATATACACACACATACATATACGCACACACTGTATATATGAAGTAGCTAATTTGGCTTAATGTATAGTTAGTTTGGCTCCTTAGAGACTACATTATTTATATAGTTTATTGAACAAAAAACTGCCCAGACCCTTACATGTCATCACAACATATGTATGTTTATCAAGTTAGACATACTTTCAGAGGATTTAAGTGAGTTCAGCTTGTGAATTTTTTATACGAGATCCATCCATTTTATATTTTGTACACAGAATTCTATCATATCATTAGACAATATTTTGGTGGAAGTCAAATGGATTGTGCAAGATCAAAAACCTTTGGCGACAAGCCTATACATGCAGGGCCCTTCATCACCTTTCTGATATTTAGGCAGTTTGAATATTTATAACGATATGAATTAAAGGAGATTATGAGGTCAGTGATTACCACTCATCCTCATAGTTAGAGCCGACCTGTGACAAAGAAGCTGTCACAGGTTTGCTCTATAGATCGGGAAGGGAGCAGAAACATGCCGCCGATCTGCTCCCTTCCCGATCGTCTCTCTGCAGTGAACGGTGACTGTCAGTCACTGCTCCCCACAGGGATTCCCTCCTCCCCTCTCCGATCCTTCAGCGCTGAGTGGAGGAACGAACGAGGGAGGGGACAGGCACAGCTGACTCTGCCTCTAGATAGGCAGAGCCAGCTGTCACTCAGGCAGCTGGGTGGATCTCGACAGTATTGTCGGGATCTGTCCCGGCAGCAGCGCTCTCTGTATATCGCGGGCAATAGCCCATTATATACTGAGCTTTGGATCACGGGAGGAGGTTAGTATATGTCCTCCTGTGACCCTAAAGAGAACTATGGGGAAAAACACTTACCCCATAGTTCTCTTTTAACTTTGGCAATATTTATTAACGGTCTTGAAATATCAAATAGGAAGAAGATATTCATTTATTTAGTAATATTGCTGTGATGTTGAAAACTAATAAATCATGCAAGGATTCAAAACACTAAAGTAGCATCATTTACCTACAGTATAGGTGTGCTGTCATTTTTTTGAAGCAATGTGCAAAAATCATTAATAAGCTGTGCCATGAGATTTGGAAAAAAAAATCTCACATGCTCAAAGTATTAGGGTCTATTCACACCAAAAATCAGACCTAAAAATGGAAGACAATGGAGGTCCATTCACTAGCAATGTCAAACTACGTTGACATCTGTTGCGCTGTTTTTTTGGGGGGGGTTTTGCCCATCTTTATTTTGAATAACCGAAGTGGACAACATTTTTTGTTTGTTCTGCGTTTGCGTTGGCAATATTTATTAATGGTCTTGAAATATCAAATAGGAAGAAGATATTCATTTATATAGTAATATTGCTGTGATGTTGAAAACCAATAAATCATGCAAGGGTTCAAAACACTAAAGTAGCATCATTTACCTACAGTATAGGTGTGCTGTCATTTTTTTGAAGCAATGTGCAAAAATCATTAATAAGCTGTGCCATAAGATTTGGAAAAAAAAAATCTCACATGCTCAAAGTATTAGGGTCCATTCACACCAAAAATCAGACCTAAAAATGGAAGTCAATGGAGGTCCATTCACTAGCAATGTCAAACTACGTTGACATCTGTTGCGCTGTGTTTTTTTGGGGGGTTTTGCCCATCTTTATTTTGAATAACCGGAGTGGACAACATTTTTTGTTTGTTCTGCGTTTACCGTGTTTTTTAACGTGTTGCATTGCACTGAAAAAAAATTTGAGCATGCTCTTTTTTTTTTTCAGCGCTTTGCAACGCAATGCCATGGTGTAAACTGGTCCCATTCACACCCATACATTTTAGGGTTCCCTTCCGTTGGCAAAACAGATGCCAAGAGATCTGGTGTGATCTGGTGTGAATAATGCCTTAACTTGTTTGGCTGCCACTTCTAGATGCGGACTCCAACCCATGAGAAATAGGATTTTGGTACTCACCGTAAAATCCTTTTCTCTCCGTTCATTGAAGGACACAGGGAACAGATTGGAGATCATGTACTGTAGGGTAATATCGCCACCTGCAGGAGAAGGACGCTGACAAGTCTCCAGTTAGCAACAAGCAGTAAAGGAGTACACACCCACACAGAGGGGCGGGCCCTGTGTCCTTCAATGAACGGAGAGAAAAGGATTTTACGGTGAGTACCAAAATCCTATTTTCTCTCCCGTTCATTGAAGGACACAGGGAACAGATCGGAGATCATGTACTGTAGGGACGTCACAGAGCAGTACCAAAAAAGAGGGGTGGGCCAACAGAAACAACAAACCCAACTGAACAAAAAATCCCCCTCAAACGGCCGCCTGCAACACTTTGCGCCCATCCGCAGATGCCAAAACATCCACCTTATAGACCTTGGCAAAGGTGTGAACAGAAGAACAAGTCGCGGCCTTACAGACCTGAGAAACGGAGGCACCATGACAAAAAGCCCAAGATGCCCCAACAGCCCTTGTAGAATGGGCCGTAACAGAAAAAGGAGGCTCACGCCCCTTAATAGCATACGCTTGAGAGACCGTGTTGCGAATGCATCGAGAGATGGTGGCCGACGAGGCAGCCCGGCCCTTCCGAGGGTCATCCGCAACGACAAACAGGGAATCAGATTCCCGAAACGAAAGCCGTAGCACTCAGATAAACACGGATGGCGCGGACCACATCCAGACCGTGCAGCGCCTTCTCCTTCCTGTGAACAGGCTGCGGACACAAGGAAGGCAGGACAATGTCCGCATTGAGATGGAAAGCCGAAACCACCTTCGGCAAAAAAGACGGCCGAGGCCGCAGAACCACCTTGTCTCGATGCAGGACCAGCAACGGGGATGAGCAAGAGAGGGCCGCCAATTCCGAAACCCTGCGGACCGAGGTGACCGCCACCAAAAAGGCCACCTTTTGAGACAGTCAGAATTGGAATTTCACGCAGGGGCTCAAAGGGAGACCCCTGCAACACTGAGAGCACCAAATTCAAATCCCATGGCGGCAACGGGGAGCAAACAGGAGGAACGATACGTGTAACCCCCTACACAAAAGTGCGAACAAAAGCATTGGAGGCTATCGGCCGCTGA
Source organism: Nanorana parkeri (assembly GCF_000935625.1). Lineage (NCBI taxonomy): Eukaryota > Metazoa > Chordata > Amphibia > Anura > Dicroglossidae > Nanorana > Nanorana parkeri. The sequence goes on along the minus strand of NW_017306981.1, from coordinate 704,058 downwards.
AAAAGGACAGTCAAAGCCGAAACCTGGCCCAGGTTCAAAACCTGGATCAAACCTTGATCCACACCACGCTGCAAAAAGGCGAGGATCCTGGAAATGGAAAACAAACGAGGCGGAAATCCAACCGACTCACACCAGGCAAAATAAGCCTTCCATGTTCGATGGTAAATCCTTCGGGACACGGCCTTGCGAGCCCGCATCATCATAGAAATAACCGCATCCGAGAGACCACGATCCCTCAACACCTGGCTCTCAACAGCCACGCCGTCAAAGCCAGCGACGGTAAAGACGGATGGAACACCGGACCCTGAGACAGAAGATCTGGACGAAGCGGCAGGCGCCAGGGGACGTCCGCCACCAACCGAACCACATCTGCGTACCACGCCCTCCTCGGCCAATCCGGAGCCACGAGGACGACCGGGACGCCTTCCACCGCGATCCTGCAAAGAAGACGCGGCAACAGATACAGTGGAGGGAAAGCGTAAAGCAGACCGTAGCAATCCCACGGCGCCACCAGGGCGTCCACCGCATCTGCCCAAGGATCTTGGGTCCTGGCCACGAACCGATCGACCCGCCGATTGAGGCGAGACGCCAGGAGATCCACGTCCGGGAACCCCCAGCGAAGGCAAAGTTGGTGAAACACCTCCGGATGGAGCATCCACTCCCCCGGATCCACCGACTGGCGACTGAGATAGTTGGCCTGCCAATTTTCCACGCCCGGAATGTACACGGCGGAGAGAGCCGGAACATGCTCCTACGCCCAAGATAGAATCCTTTCCACATACCGAGCCGTGGCCACACTTCTTGTGCCGCCCTGATGGTTGACATAAGCCACGGCCGTGGCGTTGTCCGACTGAACCCGGACCGACTGCCCCTGAAGACGGCCCGTCCAATGAAGTAGGGAGAGGCAGATCGCCTGAAGTTCCAGCACGTTGATCGAGAGCCGAGACTCCTCCAACGACCAACGGCCCTGAGTCGTCCAAACGTCCAGGACGCCCCCCCAGCCCAACAGGCTGGCATCCGTGGTGACCACCGTCCAGTGAATGGGAAGGAAGGACTTGCCCAACACCAGAGACGGGGACTGAAGCCACCAGACCAGGGAGGCCCTCGCCTCCCGAGACACCCAAACGGCTTGGTCCAGCGACGAGGGGGACTTGTGCCACAGCGATAAGATGGTCCTCTGCAGAACCCGCGTGTGATGCTGAGCGTAAGGCACTGCTTCGAAGGAAGCCACCATGAGGCCCGGGACCTGCATGCAAAAGCGGATCGTCGACCACCGACGCGCCTGCAACAGCGCCACATGTGAGCGAAGCTTCAGAAGCTTCTTGGGGGGCAGGAAAACTTGCGCCGAGGCGGAGTCCAGAATCAGCCCCAGATACTCCAATCGAGTAGGGGCTGCCTGCCTCCCTGGCTCCCTGGAGCTTCAGAGGTGCTGCCGGTGGTGGGCAGAGTTCAACAGCGCTCTGCTCTGATGCCAGATCTTCTGCTGGGTCTAGTAGTTCCACTGCATCGGCCTGCTGTTGGGGAGAGGGGCTGCCTGCCTCCCTGGCTCCCTGGAGCTTCAGAGGTGCTGCCGGTGGTGGGCAGAGTTCAACAGCGCTCTGCTCTGATGCCAGATCTTCTGCTGGGTCTAGTAGTTCCACTGCATCGGCCTGCTGTTGGGGAGAGGGGCTGCCTGCCCCAGCTCCCTGGTACTCACTCTGCTGCTGGGGAGAGAGGTCAGCTACCTCTTCTCCTTGCAACTCACTCAGCCACCAGGGAGAGAAACTGTCTGCCTGGAACCCTGTTGCCAGCCCTTCAGCTGGGAAGTAAAATGCAATTTTGGTGGCCTTGCACAGAGACTCAAGGCCCACTGATTGTTGTAGGCAGCTCCTCAGCTGGGGTCAGTAGTTCCACTGCATTGGCCTGCTGTTGGGGAGAGGGGCCACCTGCCTCGTCATTGTTTTGAGCTCCCTCAGAGAACAATGGGAGATAACGAGGGATGGTGCTGATAGGCTTTCCATAACCAGGTCACACAGCATAACGCACTCAAACATAACCCAAACCCAACACCAATACACATTTAACTTATAAACTCATCACCGTGTCGTCACAAATGCGACTCCGCCTTCAGCAGGAGGTCGTCCAGGTACCCCACCACCGAGATCCCCCGACAACGCAACAGGGCCAGAATCGGGGGCCAACACCTTCGTGAATACCCGAGGTGCTGACGCCAGAGCGAAGGGCAGAGCGACAAACTGGTAATGGTCATCCCCCACCACAAAGCGAAGGTAGCGTTGGTGGGAGGCAAAAACCGGAATGTTAAGGTAGGCATCCTTGATGTCGAGGGAGGCCATGAAGTCCCCCTGATGAAGACACGCCACCACAGAGCGGATCGATTCCATCGGGAACCTGCGAACGCGCACAAAGACGTTCAACCGCTTGATGTCCAGGATGGAACGAACCCCATCCTTCTTTGGTACCGTAAACAGGTTGGAATAAAACCCTCTGAACCTCTCCGAGGAGGGTACCGGAACCACCAGCCCTTGGGACAAAAGATCCGCCACCGCACAATGAAGGTCCGCCAGGCGCTGTGGAGGGAGACGGATGTTGGAAGGGAAGAACCTGTCCCCGGGACACGACAGAAACTCGATTTTGTAGCCCGAAGACACCAATTCCCGCACCCAGGTGTTGGAGACGCGGGACAGCCAGCGGCCCGCAAAGAGCCGAAGACGTCCCCCCACCCTGGAATCCCGGGATGGGGGCAGGCCTTCATGCCATGGGGGCTTACCCTGGGGCTTGGCGTTCCTGGGCTGCCAAGGCCGCTTGGCGGCCTGGGAAGGCGGAGGCTTGCTGAACTTCCCGCCCTTCTCAGAGGGCGGAGGTGGACGAAAAAGGAAGGACCAGGCCTCCGCCGCAGGTCCCTAGGCTTTTTCGACTGAGGCAGGAAGGTACTCATACCGCCCGTCAGATCCTTAATGATCTCATCCAAGGTAGTACCAAACAGACGATCCCCCGTAAAGGGGAGCTCCGTCAGGGCCTTCTTGAAAGCCTGGTCGGCTGACCAGCATTTAAGCCAGAGAAGTCGAAGAGTAACCGCCGACACAGACAGTTTGGAAACCAAAGGTGCCGCATCCAAGGCCGAATTACACAGGTATTGCAGACCCTGCACCAACTGCTCCGCCAGGTCGACATAAGCAGGAGACACGTTTTCTTCCGCAAGACCCTGACGCAGCATCTTTGCCCACTCGGTCAAAGTCTGGGAGACCAGGGCTGAAGCCAACACGGGGCGCAACAGAGTCCCTGAAACCGAGTACATCGTACGCGCCACAGCCTCCGCTTTCCTATCCGTGGGATCCCGAACGGAAGGCGAATCCTCCACCGGGATGACTGTAGCCTTGTTCAGGCGGGAAACCGGCGGATCCAGCGCAGGAGGGGTGGGCCACCTAGACAGGAAGGACTCTTCAAAAGGATAATGAACCGAGAAACGATTGGGAACGGAAAACGACTTGCTCGGGCGCTTCCACCCCTTGTAGACAAAGTCATCAAAAAAATTCTTAGCTCCTTACTCCTGACGCTAGGCAAAAAACTGGAGACTTGTCAGCAGGTAGGGGGTTTGGCCACCGGCAGGGGCCGCCCCAGGCTGTAATTGGTCTTTAGTTTTGTGCCTAGCGTCCTTCTCCTGCAGATGGTGATATTACCCTACACTACATGATCTCCGATCTGTTCCCTGTGTCCTTCAATGAACGGGAGAGAAATGTTGGTATTCTACTTGGAGGAAGTATGGACTGTGTTAGTGGTACAGTATCACTAGGATCTGTATAGCCAGGAACATGGCCTGTCCTGTCTGTCTGCTGAATGTCATGTGTGCCAGCTCGGGGCCTTTTGCTTATGGCTGGTCGTACAAGTACATGTCTTCGTGTTGGTGCATGCGGGTTAGTCTACATCGTTATGTGCTTCAGGATGCATCCCTGACACTGGAATTGCTCCCCTGTTTATTTAAGACCTTTTTTTCTGATGGCTGGTGCTGTGCCTTATTAGCTACCCTGTGCATTAGGATTGCCATCGCCCAGATTATCCATTGCGGACCTAGATTGCTTAATCTGTTCCTTCTGCTTGTTCCTGTTATCCTCTTGCTGCCTCAAACTCTGCCTGGACTCCGGACTGCTCTCTTTCCTGCCACCTGCCGCGACCTCTGCCTGGACATCTACCTTGCTGCCTCTTTCCATCCTGTCTCCTCATTGTAGCCACATTGCACACAGCCTGGTGATGATGTCATGTATGAACAAGGTTAAATAAAAACTGACATGAGGGGCAAAAGTGGTTTAGGGGTAAATTTGTGTCATGTCTATAAAAATCATGTATGGGCACCGCTAAAATCTCAAGTGCTGGAGAATGGCCAATGCTAGACACGGTGATTGACACTTCAAGATTAGCACTAAAGCCAGGGAACGAGAATCGTCAATGATTTTAGACTCCTACTAGCTTTAATCCACAATCACATTGCAGTTTTTGTTGCATTTTGCCAGTCTCCTAATTTGTAGATCTGGTATCCCCATTCACACAAAAATTGCCTATAATAATGTTATGGTTAGGAGTATCATGAAAGGCCTGTAGCTGTCTATCCAGCCTTTGCTACATTTTATGAAATGTTAGTTACAGTGTATTAAAGTGTATCTATAGTGCCAACTTTTTCTTTTTGTTAGTTTTGGATATGGTAGGGAATGGTTTTTGTTTTTTGTTGTGTTCTTGTCTTGGAGAGGCAAAAGGAGTGAGAGAATCCTTCTCAAACAGTTATTCCCTGAACAGGTTTCACCTTATCCTTCTGTTTTAGTGACAACTATAAAACTGTGAGTTTCCCACGAATCTCTGTCCTGATGACAATGGTCTCAAGATGGTTATCCTCCTGAGAGGGGACACAGACTATATTAAAAGCCTTACAGAGGTTCTGACCCATCTATAGCCAAAGCCAAAACAAATGGCTTTAGATACATTATAAGTAGGTGTGATAAAAAAAAAAAAAAAGTTACACAATGAGATTAAACTACCCCGGTCTGTACTCATTGCAAAAATCAATGGCATTTATGAATGTTTATCATTACATCTGCTGTTCGGGGAAAGAAATGTTAATCAGATCCCACTGCCCCTTATGTTACATAAACCCTGTGATTCTATTATTATAAAATATAAAATCACATGCACACAGGATCTACTGCAGCGATGATACTTTCACTTCAAAGGAAAGGCAGCCTTTGACTCTGCTGAGTCAGCCGATATTTAGCTGGAGTCTGCGGCTCTTGAAAGCCTGAAAACCACAGACCGAAAAGCATCAACATCTACTTGCCTTTTACTCAAAATTAACTTTTGCAATAAAATACTTTTATAATTTTCATCAGCCCTGTCATTTCCAATTATTTCAGCTGCCATGAAAATAGCTTGGTAAATATATACTATGTGAAGAAATACATAGGCGTACCCTTATGATAATAATTAGGGGTGCTAGCCCACTAACATCTGTAGAGTTAGTGGTTCCTCTTTATTGAAATAAGACTGTTATTAAACAAAACCCTGAATCCATTATAACCAAATACACAGGGTGAATTGGAAATTCCATCGAGCAGTTGTCATGTAAACCTAAAAGTAATATAAGGACACTAAAAATACTGCAGCAGAATTTCATTAATATGGGTATGGAAGTATGGTAAAGTGACCACTGTACTGTGCAAATATTGAACTGGATGCATTTTAAAATGGTATCCTGTACAGTATACCCATTAAGACAACAATAATTAGCAGCCTTGTCTTGCAGCATCTCGGCTGGAATCCTACCAGGAACACTATCTGCATTTTACTTCTCCCCAATGTTGTGTGGGTTTCTTCTAATTTCTTTGATTTTCTCCCACAATCTAAAAACATGATGGTAGGTTAACTGGCTAACTCCCACACTGGTTGTATGTGTACATGTGTGTTATGGAAATTAGAAAATAAGCTCCATCATGGGGACAAGGCTGATGTGGATGGCTCAGAGCTATATAAACAGATGCAGCCCTCTTGTACACTATATCAACTGTTCATTCAAAGTTAGTGGCCTTGCACCATTATTGAATGCACACTGATGAGTTTTATTACTTTACACATTGCTTTATCTCATTGTATTTCTTGTGATCCATTCATAACTACTCTGTTTTGTACTGTTCCCAGGTTATCCTGACTTGTGTGAAGTTGTGACTACCTTATTGCTCATTTTTGTGCATATTCTTCTTTAAATGTATTTTGTACCAGTGGAATGGTTTAAATAAACAATAAAAAAAAAACAGTTAGTGGCTTTATTAATCTGGAGTTCTTCTTTAGCTTTATAAAATCACTGTAATTACACTGTACACAACGCCCCAGCACATTCACCATATGGCAGTGGGGAGTACAGTGGTGCTTCTCTGTTAGTGGCCACTCCTATACCAACAGCAGGCAGGAACCTTACCACTAAGCATAGGAGAATGATTTTCACAGCGGAGTCCCCATTAATATTCCTCTCCTCTTGTGACACTAGAGGGACTATAGCATAGGTTTAAACCTTTCTCAATCTATTAAAAATAAAAGTTTGGATAGAATTAGGCATCAAGAACTGAAGTCTAAAAAGAAGGGTATTAAAACTGTTCATATTGCATATAGCAACCAGTCTATCATTAGTCAAGATACATTCACCGACAATAGCAAGGAGTGTTGCCCCATCCCGCTCCAAGACCAGTGGAGACTACAGAAACCACTTGCTTCCAAAAACGCAGGGGAAAGACCCCGGTGCTGTGTAAGGCTGCCCTGTAAAATACCTGTCTAATGGGGACAGCCATTTTGGGCAGCCTTACAAGATGCCAGGGTCCTTCTGCATTTGTGAAAGCCGGTATTTCGCGCAGCAGGTAAGGATGCCGGCTCAGGCTAAAACAGATTTCCATTCATGCCTAAAATGAAAAAATATGTCCCTTGGTGGGATAAACTTGGGGAGGTTGATCTCAGAGTACCATGTGGGTGCAGGGAAGTATCTTTTGGGAGGAAAATTTAAAATGTTCTCACCTACACACTGAGATACACGTTAAAGTAACAAACTCAGGAGGTGAGATCCTTAAATCATCTATAAATTCATGCCGACACTGTACTTCCTTCTGGAGGGTGGCTACTTTTGTTCCTCATGGTTCCTTTGTGTGTTACAAAGTAGCCACCACTCCAAACTCACTCCTGTGATGGACTACAATCTCAATACAAATGAGTAAACTAAACGTGAGATTGTAGTCCATCACGGGAGTGAGCTTGGAGCGGTGGCTACTTAACAACACACACTGGGACCATGGAGAATAAAAGTAGCCCCCCTCCAGAAGGAAGGACAGTGTCAGCACCAATTCAGAGATGATTCGAGGATCTACAGTTGAATGATACACAAATAAGCTACATTTTTGTTATTAGTTCAGGTACTTGAATGCACTTTTAAGATTTAACTCCTGCATTTACTGTCACTTTAACAGCCATCCAGTCCCCAGGTATTAGCAAGAGAAGACATGACATGAAAAATTTTGTTATACTGATCTATATAAATTTATATACATACAGTTTACAGGGAATTAATGGGATATAATGATTATAATGCAGATCGCTTTCATTAGTGCATCGCCTACTCCAAATTCAGTGTTAGAATTAAAAGAGAAAAAGTGCTGAAAAAACTTCACAATCCCTACATTTCCTAAAGAGCATGCCCTTCTGATGAAGCCCCGGTGGGGGGGGGGGGTGAAACGCGCCATAGGCGTTAGCAAATGTCTTTTCATGTGATTGCTTCGGTTGAGGCCACTCTGCTTTTTGCCCGAAATATTCATTCAAAGGCTATTTTTTACCTGGCATACTCCATCTACAAGAATACATCCAGAATCTCAAATCGGAGAGAAAGGAGAGAAAAGGATCTTGTGTTATCTACAACAGTTGGACACAAGCCAGAAAGTCTGTCCTCCCTACCTTCTTCCCTTCCGTTTGCCTTCCTATTTCCAGCAAAGATATAACCATCAATACGAACCCAAGCAAGTGTTCAGTAAAGGCGCACATCTACAGTGAGCTGAAAAGCCAAGATAAGGTTATCTCCTGAACCCACTACATTTACTACAAGTTTCGTTATATCTGACGACAATATAATTTCGGATTTCCATCCAGGAAGAGGAATGAAATATCACTGAGGAGGATACTAAACCACACCATATTGATCCAGTAAAAAAGATATTCTTTTCTTTGTTTCTGTCATCTTGGAAACATGTTCCACTGAATTAAAACAGGAGTCCAGTGAAGGCATTGACCTATAGCGAAAAAGCCGAGAGAAAGCTATATCTCCTGAACCACCTGTTTTCATAAACAGATTCATCTATATCAGTGGTTAATTCCACTTAACTCTTCAAAACTGGATCCTAGAACGAGGAAATACATCAGTGTGAGTTGAACCCACATTTTTTCATTACCATTTGATATTGACTGTTCCTTTTTCTTTTTTCCTTTTCCATACACCTGTATGATAACTCATCAGATGCAATTTTTTCTCTCAAAGAACGGACATTATTTCCCGACTTTGTGGAAATTCCTTGATACCGGGTATCACAAATACTTATGAGAATAATAAGGTCTTTCCAGGGTGTGCCTCTACTCTGGGTTTCCACTAGCACTGTTTAAAACCACTAGCCGAATGCAATCATATACATGTCTGTTTGTGTTTTGATATGTTTTGATATATTTATTTTATAGGTATTAAAAAACATACATATATTTTTATTAATAATTGCTGTATACTAATGGGGAAAATTGTATCTTTTTCTAATATATAGAAGCAGGGGACCCTCCATCACATTAATTCTTGTTGCCAAACTTTATTAAACCTTCCTTCCCCGCGGTACATGTTTTATGTTTTATACTGATCTATATAAAGTTATATACATACAGTTCACAGGAAATAAATGGGATATAATGATTATAATGCAGATCGCTTTCATTAGTGCATCGCCTACTCCAAATTCAGTGTTAGAATTAAAAGAGAAAAAGTGCTGAAAAAATTCACAATCCCTACATTTCCTAAAGAGCACAGCAATAAAGAACAAAGCATCAAGCAAACGTATTTCTAAATCTTCAAAATACATTACTGCACTAATGTACTAATTCAGTAACCAATACAGTGAACACTTGTTGCATCAAATAAACCATATCAGAACACGTATGCTGGCCCTTACAGTTAAAATGTCGGCCGATTCCTACTAAATTGGCATAATTTTATTCAGTGGATGGCCCTAGGCCACCATTTCTCTCATTCAGTGGGGCAAGAGAAATCTAGCCGTGTATGGCTAGCTTTAGTATACTGTATGCGCACCATTCAAAACACAATACGAGGTTAAGGGTGTTTACTCGCAATGCATAGGAGAACACAATCCGCACCGGAATTAATTTTTTTTTTTTTAAATGTTATTAATTTTCCCACCAATTAACAGAAAAACAACAATAAAACATCATATCAAATGTCAAGACAAAAGAGTAAAATAAAAATCGTATACAAAGCTGCAGAAAACAAAATGTCCATATTTTGCATCAATTGAGCTGCCAACCCTAAAGTCCAAGGATGGAAGCAATTCATTTTTAAATGGCACCCCCAATGTACCTTGCCAGTGTACCTCAGTATACTACCACCCACAGACATAAATCATCTGTCCACTGTGATGGGGTGCATTGAAGAAAAAAAAAAAAGGAGCATGTACTTAACACACAAAAACAAACCTATAAATCCAGGCTCAAAGGAGAGCTCTATGATTTTTTTTTATATGTGGTGTAAATATAAGTTAAGTCTTAAGAGGTGTATGTCACTTTAAGTATGTTTATGTGTTCTGTAATATTTACAATTTAAGTAACAGAATACCATTTGCAGTTCAATTACATCAGTCATTGAAAAAAATATAAACATAAAAAAAAAGTATTGCACAGCTGTGAATGTGAAGAACAGGCCCCCCACCAAAAGTGATTGTCCAAGCATGGAGGAGACAGGTGAAGAGGGTCACAAAGAAACCTATGACCACTTTGAAGGCGTTACAGGCCTTAGTGGATGAAATTGGAGAGACTACAGATACACAGGGGTGCTTTACCAGGCGCAACTTTATGGAGGAGTGACAGAATAAAGTTAAATAAAACCTATATGAACTCTCACCCACGATTCACCAGAAGGCAAGTGGGAGACTCTAAATGTAGCTGGAAGAAGGTTCTGTGATGTGATGAGACCAAAATTTGTCTTTTAGGCCATCAGACCAAACACTGCACATTATCCTAAATGGTAGTGGTAGCAGTATTATATTAGGGGTTTGTTTCTTCTGCAGCAGCCCTTGGGAGGCATGTGAGCCTAGAGGATAGAATGAATGCAGCAAAAAAATATATAGGGCAATCCTGATGCAGCCTGTAAAAAAAGTCTTGGAACAGATTTGTCTTCCAGCAAGTCAATGACCTCAAGCATAAGATCAGAAATACAAGTGCTTTAAAACAATGTTAATATTGTGGTCAGAGTCTAGATCTCATTCCAATAGAGAATGGCTGTCTGAACTTGACAAAGGCTGTTCACTATTTTGTTGGTATTATTTTTCATTATATAGAACAGCTGTTTGCAGTAATGACCTGTGTATCACTAAGTAAGGATGTAGAGAATAGTGTATTGGATAATGCATGATTAAACACCATCCTTACGCAAAGCTTAAGTGTGAAGGTACATTCATTTTTTTTTTACTATCTGCATGACTGGAGTGGAGGGGGGGGGTATGTTAACACGGTGTCCTTTGTATATGATAAAAAATTGTCCCTCTGCCATCTCAAAGTTGAGAGCCATGTACTGAAGGTTGGGAGCGAAGGTCAGTGAAGCAAAGATGAGGATAACAACTTTGGAGCCAGTATCTAGTTTCAATTCACACTATGGGAAGAGACAGCACAGCATAGGGCTGCACCTCGGGATACATCAGATGTTTAGAAGACATCCACACTAGTGATAAAAGAAGTCTTGCGATAGTGTCACTGTTAACAGAATGGTCTTCTGACATTGTACCAAACTTTTCAAAAAAGGTGGAGTTAGACTAATTGAAACATACTAATTAGCTACAGATGTATAATGGCACCTCCTGACTACAGCCTGTGTCAATTCTTGTGCACTGGAAATCAGACAATTGGTCACTTTCTTCAGATCAGAATCTACCAGCTGGCTTTGATTGACTGGTGCTTTATGAGGATCTGCAGAGGCCACATCAACTGTTCACCTGGCCTTGTAATATCTCCCATGGTGGGAACTATTACTATGCTAAGAGACGTTGCTTTTCTTGAGCTCCCGCCACATAATTCAGAAGCCTGCAGATTCCATACATTTGCAGACCCTCAGCATATTGAAATGATTTATGCTGAAACGTTGTTTCGACATCTCAAGCTGAGAGGCGCTTTTATTCACATACAGTATCTGACACATTTCTATGAATTTAGAAAGAGCCATGCTACAGTCTAGTTTGTGCTTGCTGCATGCTGGTGGACAGGAAGTAGCTTGGGTTTTTGTGTAAGCAACCAAGGGGTCAGATTATGAACAATCATTCCTACTGACATGATAGGAAATACAGTTCTTACATTTGTCAGTTACATATATGTCAAGGGAGTGCCATATTTTGTACCATATGCAGTATCACGGTTGGGCCTAGCTGGACTGGCCTAAACTCTACATAGACAATTCTGGGAACATTTATGAATGTCTTCAAACAAAAGAATAACTATAATATACGATGTATGGGTCTAAATAATTTTTTTTCACTCCAGAAAAAAGGAAATATTGTATATTAACATTTTGGGGGTTATTTACAAAAGGGTGAAGGGTTTGGAGAAGGCCAGAGAAGTGAACAATCTAGGACAACATAGCTGAACTGGAAAGTAAGCTGAATTAGAGAGTTTCTCCAAATCAGCTATTTTTTGGTGGAAAAATCTATCCTTACATTGGAAATGGAAAAATGCCTCCTCACATTGGTGGTCAGTGGAGAAAAGCCCGTTACATTAGTGACCAATGTAGAAATTACCCCTCACATTGGATGTCAGTGGGAAATTGCCCCATTATAGGTGGAAGATCAATCTACCACTGCTCAAGGGACCCCTAGCAACCTCTGGAGGAATCCTAGAGATCCATGGAACCCCTGGTTGAGAACGCCTGTTCTCCACTTTGGTCTGTCACTCTGCCAGTAATAGCAAGGACTGTATCGCTTTATCAACATATTTGCAGCATTTTACAGTCAGGCAAACACTATGTAACCAAGTATTTTTCCACTTGCTTGGCAAAGGTTGACTGTAAAGTAGGGATGTCCCGATACCACTTTTTCAAGACCAAGTACAAGTACTTCCCCTCATGTACTTGCCGATACCATTTACCAATACTATGGGTCATGATTTAACCTATTCATGTTAGCAAGGGAGAATTGTAAATCTATTACTGCAGTGTACGGGACATGTGTGCTGTGTATGTACTATGGATCATGATTTAACCTAAAGAAGAATCTTAACAAACTACAAAGAAGAATCTTAACAAACATTTCTTGCACCGAAGAAGAAACAACTCATCTTTGGGAACAATAACTGCGCTAAACCAGAAGCGGTAGAGCCGCTACTCTGGCAGGATTCCTTGAATTGGGACTTATCCGGCACCTGTGAGTACCTTTATCTTTTTGGATTCGTATACTATAAGATTAAGTAAACCTCCTTTGGGTGAAAGAATTTCAGGTGATATCCTGCACCCCGACTGGAAGGACTACCTTTATATCATATCAGCGCCTAACGAGGCGATTGATTCTATATGAACTTGTTTTGTACTCACAGAGGCGGCCACAAATGTAACAGTTATGTTCCTTTGACTTTATGTTTCAATTTTCAATTCTATGAGTTCAATACCCATGGTGCTATTTGGAAGAAATGACCAATAGAAGAAATAGCTGTCTATGAACATATCATATCCAATTTAATTGACTTATTTTTAAACCTTTGCGCTCAGCGCTGTTTTTGCTCTCACATTGAGTTATACCGGTTTAACTAGATTAAGCAGCTGGCTTTGGTGTGCATGTGAAGTGAATGAGTGTTTTGTCAAGTTTTTGATTCATTTTTATCTGTTATGAAATTTCAGCAGTGTTATCTGGTGACAATTAGTAGGTGAAGTGTGAAGTGACCCACAACTTTTATGAAATAAACTTTATATTTTTATAAAACTCGGCCATCCGACCCTTATTTGTACTGCCTTGACCTGATTCTCTACAATCAGATCATTCCCTTTTTTGAGTGTTTAATGTTACCCATCTTTTCATCCCACCTGCTTTGCAGAAGACAGAGGATGTTGGAACTGGCAAGACTGCAAAAATTCAGGCAAGTGAGCAGGGTGCTGTTTCCAAAATGCTCATTGTTACCTGAGAACCTCCCAGGCTGTTCGAGGTGAGTACTTAGGAATAAGAGCAGTACATGGGTCAAGAGAAGTGGCAACAATCTGAACAGACTGGGAACTCTGACTTTGAGGATGAACTGCTCCACAGTACCTGAAGCTTCAGAGGTCAGTAGGGGCTTGTTTTAAAGATAATTTACTGCTTGTTAAGAGAGTAGATACTTGAATTCCCATAGCCCAGCCACATATTGTTTTTAAAATGATCCAGTCACTTCCAGGGGTCTTTTTCTGTTGTTTGGAGAAATTTATTTTTCTGTGTTATAATAGAACTTTTCAACTATTTTTAAAAATTGAGAATTCAGAATCATAATGTTTGCTGCAAATTGTTTTGTTCACCTCATTACAAATAATTTGTGCAGCATGCAGCAATCATCCAAAAATAAGAAGGGATGTGATAGTTGTAAGATGTTACAGTTCTGCACTCTATCCAGTATAGGGGTTTGCTTGGGGACAATGAAAGATTGTAACAAACAAATACTGGGTTTCATTCATACTATATGTATTTAATATAAAACAAGGAAATGTTGGTTTTAAAGACTCTCATTGTTCTATCACAAACCGTGTACCACGGTTTCTTCCCTGCCACAACCCTGCCTGTGGGTAACTTAATCTCAGCTCCTTAGCTGTATTTTCTTCCGCTATGGCTCCCCTCCAGGCTGGATGAGAATGTGGGCTCTTAACCACCAGACTGGGTAACAAGCAGACATGTACATAATAATGCAGGGGCTACATTACAATATTACCGCTATACAATGAGTGTGTTGGGGGGATAAACACATTGTGGTTCTCACTGGTAAACAACACAGAAACCTTTGTTTCTGTAAAATATACAGTTACTGCCATGTAAGACATTGTCTTGGACACATGTTGCAAAGGCCACTCCACATAATATGCAATATATTATATCTATGGGAAATATATGAAAGATATTTAATATCAGTATCAAAATAATGGAAAATAAATTACATCCAGAGTAGAGAGTATCATTAGCACGTTATATTAAAATATATAAGGAGCATCCTGAGAAATAAAATATCAGACCTTCTAGACTACCAGAGAAAAATCAGCTCACAAATGCACAAAATTGCATATCCAAGAGGATGGGGTGGCCTTAAAGTTACCCTTATTCAAATTTAAATGAGTAAAAATAAGCATCCTTCCTAACAGCAGACATCACAATACATGCAATTTTCTTTATTGGAGCATGACTTTCATAATTAATATCCAAGCTCCACCAACTGCTATCCACCTGTCCATTGGTAGTGACTTTACTGGCCACTGAGGTCATTGGACTTCTGGGATCAGCACCAAAAACAGTACACAAATGAGTTCATTAGGTGCAGGTGCTATATATTTTTCTAACTGATTTCTGAATAAGTACACAGTGTGCTCTCTGATCTGAGTTGTTTCTTTTATCAATGGAAGCATTCACAACCCCATAACTGGATAGCCTGCCTTCAGCATTTAATTGCCAAGGATGTATTCCAAACATGAGACACGGACACATATTTAAAAAAATAAAATAATTTTAGCTGCTTGCTATAGTGTGAATTTAGCCTCCGTTACCTAGGGCCCATTCACAACTTTCCAATCTGATGCATTGAGTTAAATTGTGTTATGTTGCCTGTCAAGCAGCTCATTCATTTAAATGGGCTGCCAATGCACAAGAATGGACAAAAAAATGTATAAAATGGAGATCACCAGCACTTAGTTAAAAGCATTCAATTATTTTGCTTATTTATTGAAGAAACATGCCACAAGCATCATTTAGCCAACGTTTCGGGGTCACGCAGGGTCCCTTCTTCAGGGCACATAGTGGCAGTGCTAATGGTCTCCATTTTCTACGATTTGGGAAAACCTTTGTGCCAACCGTGCTTCACTATGAGCACCACGACCATTAATCAAGGTCCAATCGCTATAAGGAGTGATAAAGAGACACATCCTAATACTACATGGACAAAAAAATGGACATGCACTGTTAATAGCAACACAACACAGCACACCACACGCACGTTTGCATTAGGTTACCATTGAAAATGAACTACACCACATTGTGTTGTAGAGTAGTAGTTTACTAATATGAATTGAGATTGTAGTCCATCACAGGTCCTTCACTTTTCGCCCGGTGCCCGCGCCCCTGCTGCACCCCCGGTTGTTACGCCACTGCAGGAGTGAGCTTGGAGCAGTGGCTACTTTGCAACTTTGCAACACACACAGGGACCATGGGGAACAAAAGTAGCCACCCTTTAGAAGGAAGGACAGTGGCAGCACCAATTCAGAGATGATTTGAGGATCTACAGCCGAGTGATACACAAATAAGATATATATTTTTTGTTAATAGTTAAGGTACTTGAAACCATTTAACTTCTGAGTTTAATGTCACTTCAACTTTATAATTCTAACTGTGTTCATTATCTTATTATGTAATAATTTTTATATAAAAATGCTCAATTGATATCCATCCATACATATGGCAGAAATACAGTATATAGTCAGTATGGGCTCTGATGAAGGGGGCGTGTCCCCAAAAACACATTCAGCCATAATATCATTGCAAATTTGGCAGTCAGCGTAGCTAGCTGAATATCTGTACATCAAGGTACATTGCGGTCACCATCAGATTTTGATGCGGTACTATGAGTGCCTGGCACCTACTTTGATGTTTTGATGAATTGTTTGTTTACCACAGACTCGCCATTGCAGCAATACACCAGTCATAATATCTAACTTCAGGACAAGTAGCTTATAATAAAAACATCATGAAGTGAACACTGTTTACACAGAATATGTAATATAACAACACTTTTATACACAAGCTGAGAGGATCTAGTCAAATATTTACAGTAATGTGCTTCACACTGTTCATGACATCTTACCAGATGCAGAGTGTCTGTCCATTCAACTGTTTCACATGCAAGTCAGAAAGTGGAGGAGAAGATGATCAGCCCAATCATCACCTCCACCTGTGCACCGTGCTGAGACACCAATGTCTACACTAGGCCCATTAGAACTTCCTCTGATGATTTTCTGTCATATACAGTTATTTCACAGGAGGTTCTCTCAGGGCTTGTGCACCAAAAATGCATGCATAGTGATTTCAGTGCTTTTGAGGGCTTGTTCATACCATCTCTAGATCAGATGTGGGTGCGTTTCTGCAAACATGTGTATGTGTATTTTTGATGCATTCCGGTTGCGTTTTTTTGTGTTTCAGTCGGTTTTGCTTGGGTTTTAAGCATGTTCCAGTGCGTTCTGGTGCGCTTGCATGAATTTTTGGTATGTTCCAGAGACACAAATGCAAAATGCTGGACTTTTTTTAGGGCCGGTTCACACCACAAACTCCGCATTCCAGTGGGTTCGGCCTCTGTGTTCCAGTCCAGTGCGTTCTGCAAAAATAGTGCTTGCAGTATTTTTGAAGAACGCACGGGACCGGAACGCAAGCATTAATACGCCTGCGTTATGGGTGCAGGTGATCACACTGCGGGCGGGCGGGGGCGTGGCGTGTGGCTCCGGTTCCATTGACTTCAAGCACACGCAGTGCAGTGGGTTATGTTGTGTTTTTGATGCGTTCTGGGCCGTTTTTGTTTAAAAAAAATAAAACATTATGGGGGGTTTAAAATGGACTTTCAGTGCGTTCCAGTGTGTTTGCATGCATTTTTCATGCGTTCCAGAGCGTTGCAGAGCAAGTAAAATAGTGCTTGCTGCAGTTTGTTTACATGCTCTGGAACTGAACGCTGCTGTGTGAAGTAGAGCCCAAAATACCATTGGAATACATTGGACGTAGTTTTGATCCGGTCTGTAACTGATTTGGGGCGCGCGCAAGCAGAAAAAAAATGCCGTCTGGCGACGGCAACCCGCCAATGCGACAGTGCCGTCCGTCCGTTTTTCTACTACGGGCGGACGGCAACTGGTTAAAGTAGAGCTGAAGCCAATTTTTTTTAGTTTTGGGTCAGGGCCAGTTCACACCTATTCCAGTGCGTTCCATCACGATTAGCGGCTGAAACGTACTGGATAACATCCTAGCCAGCTCCCGGCATTCTGCCGGTGGCGGCGCATTCAAGTCAATGGCAATGCAGCCACTATTTTTTGCGATCGCACTGGACGGGAACACAGGCATTGAGGTGCCACGTGTTCTGGTGCAGGCGATTGCATTGCGAGAGGGGGCGTGGCTCTGGTGCCATTACCTTGAATGCCACGGCTGCTCTTGCCCCAGAATGCAAGGAGCCGGCCAGGATGCGAATAGGTGTGAACCGGCCCTCAGGGGTGATTATAAACCCTGTCAGCATTTTTTTTTTTTGCCATATGTGCCTCACTGGGATTCCCCTTCACTTCCTGTCCGATAGCCGCAACAGGAAATGGAATCCTTCCAAAGTGAGGGAAATCCCTGGTGATCACCATAATCTCCCTAATTCACAGACAGTAATACAAACCTGTCAAGCATTCTAAAGCTGGCCATGCACCTTACAATTATCTGCAGAATTTCTGTGGTCAGATGGAAAAGGTGCAACAGATTGGCCCAGGTGGAGATTACTCCATCTACGCTAAACTGTGTGGATGGAGTAATCTCCACCTGGGACAATCTGTTGCACTTTTTCCATCTTACCACAGAAAATCTGCAGATACCGTGTTTCCCCGAAAATAAGACACTCTTATATTTTTTTTGGCTCAAAAAAAACACACTAGGTCTTATTTTCGGGGGAGGTCTTATTTATTTTTTTAATGTATAACAATCCAAAGTTAATGCAGATCCAAATGAAATAATCAAAAATGGCAAAGTTAAGAATAGGGTGATCAGGGCAATCAGGGGTGCCGTACCTTTCCAAGAGCAATTTGGTAACCAGAAAAAGCAAAGCGCACTTTCAATATCGATTCCTCTCAGGCGGAGTGCATTTGGTATCACTCTGCCTGTGACAGGAGGCGGCGCTATAGAGGAGGCATCAGCTTATGCGGTTCTGCTCCCTCCGGTGCCGCCTCGCTTCTTCTAGCGCTGGCTTCATTGGCACTGCTAATTCTCTCCCGCGGCTCTTCTGGTTCCCCCTTATGCCACCACCAGCCCTGGGAATGGTCACAACTAGGTCTTATTTTCGGGGTAGGTCTTATATTTTAGCAATTCCCAACAATAGTACTAGGTCTTATTTTTGGGGTAGGTCTTATTTTCAGGGAAACGGGGTAATTGTAAGGTGTATGGGCACCTTAATTCCTCTCTACTCTATTCAGAACTTTAAAAAATGGGGGCTTCAGTTGCAATTTAAAGGCCCATTCACACCAAGGTGGTCCGTTGCAGAGCGTTTAATGCATTTTGCTAAGGCAACCCAGTCACATGAACAGATTGCCTAACACACCACAACAGACCAAAAATCACTCCTGCAACATTTTTTGCTAGCACACTGTATAAATATATAGTTTATCTAGCTTTCTGAGCTCTCTTAGGACTACACTACAGTTAAGGCCCCCTTCATGCTTTTTGGCTCCAAAGTTATTCGCCACCATGCATGCAGTTATTTGTGGTATTTTACATGATGATGTGCATTATGTGTAGGCAGCATTTTGATGAAAAACAGCCCTGCACTATTTTTGTAACACAGTACTCTAAATGCATGTCATGCGTGTTGTGGTGCGCTGGAGCGTGGGTGCATTGCCAGCTACTATACTTAGGGTGCAATGGGGTGCCACTCTAAATGATTGGTGCTGCAACACAATGCATAAAGTGTTGTTCATTAGCATGCATTACCTCCTAAAGGACACTTGTACTGAGGGAATGGCCCCGCTGGCTGTCAGTATACCGTATCAGTGACTGCATTTATTTGGATACAGGCACTGTTTGGATGACAATTTCTACGTGGCTCCTTTGATCTTTCATTTGAAGAATGTCGGGAGGGAACTGGCAGAGAGGGCAACTGACAGAGAATTTTGGCCAGTTCCTCAAGGACCAGCTGAAATTTGTTCAGTCTATAGCTAAGTAGTTAAAGAGGTCTAAGGAGAGCTTCCTGCTATACTGTAAGTGGCACATGGTCTCTAATTTTGACACCTCCCACATTTAGCCACTTCCAGAGAAAGGCACGCCCACATTTAGCCACCCCCACAAATCACTGCATTAACATTCCCTTACCACAATGCTTGTTAATGCAGAAAAGAACCTTAACCGATTCCCATCCAGCCATTGTATTTAACCGGCTGGATGGGAACTTCTTGAATGCGGGTGGGCATTTTAAAAGTGCTTGTGCCTGCGCCGCTCGTGCATGCCGCCTTGCACGAGCGGGAAACTGTCATTATTTGAAACAGACAACAATGACTGTTTACATACAAGTGTTCTGGCAGCAGTAGATCTGCCCGATACCTCATATGTGGTGCTCCTCGGTGCACAAGCCCCCTCCCGCTGCCACCCGTCCTGAGGTCCGCGATGCCCAGTGCGGGCCTGGGACTGGCACGGAGGCTCTGTGATCAGAGATCAGCACACGATCTCCCTCTGATCTCCCCTCTGGTCTCTGAATGCAAGAAGTTATGTATATTACATAGTTTTTTGCAATTTCACTGGCGAGCGCAGTTTCAAGGATTGATATTTTTGGTGTCTGTTTAACCGACGTGACCCGATCTTTTATATTTTACCAAAAATTTGGGTAAAAATAAATGTTTCGTAACATAGAGAAAACAGTTTTTTCCCCCCAAATTTCCAGTAAGTTTTCTTTATATAGTAAAAAAAACAAAAACCCCAGTGGTGAAAAAAAAAAAGAAAGCTCTATCTGGCCCAAAAAATGGCATAAAACTAATTGTAGTACTTTGTTGCATGACTGAATAAATGTCAAAGTACCTCAGCGCTGAATACTGAAAAATGGCCTGGGGGTTTATCAAGGGGTTAAGGCATCAGCACAAACTGTATGAGCCCTTATATGTACTACAAAGGCCTATAAATGTCTCTAGGGTCACCTAAAATAAAGTTTAGTGGAATTTGGAATTAAAGCCCAACAACATTGTTTTGGAAAAATTGGGGAAGGGTTAGAACCTTTGTCAGGTTTTTGTTACTGCCCCTGCTTGGGTGATTTCTCCTTACCTTCTGCCTAGGAGAGACTGAACAGGAAGCATGGCTCTGTGGAAACAGATGTTAGTAGTTCTAACCCTACCTACCTACCCTATCCAAAAACTGAAAAAAAGAATGCTTTGGATGGTGTTGAGCTTTTACTTGGAGTACCCCTGCCATGGTCATGTAGTGCAACTAGTACCCCAGAGCAGTCCTTCCACTGTTTTACTGATTTTGTAGTGGATACTTTACATGAGGGTATTAGAGGTGACAAATGAGTCCAATTGTGTGCAGTATTTTGTGTCTTGGACACCTTTTTTGATTTTGAATAATTTAATTCTAGTAAATCTTTCTTTAAAAGTCAGATCTCTTCTGCCTGCCTATTGCAGTAAATCCATTGTAGCTGTCTATCGCCATGATCCCTGCCTATCGAGATGCATCTGAAGATCAAATTACAATGCTTATTTGATTTAAATTCGGTTAGGTATTTCCACACTTGGGAGCCCACTCAAACCACTGGTTGACCTTGGGGCAGCCAATCAGGCAAATTCGACCTTGAATGTAATTCTTTCCAACAAAAAATACACTAAACAATTCCCCACGCATCAAAAAGCTTGAACAAAAAGTATTCACAAGATATACACATCAATGTGACTTCCTTGCATGGCAAGTGTTATACAGATCTATGGAGGTAAAGCAGGCATAGCTCCCAATTGTCCCTCATTTGGAGGAAAAGTCTTTATTTAGAAAGTGTTAAGCTACAATAAACATTTCACCCAACCTCTACATTTCTTCAATGTCTACATAACCAGGATGTGGCAGGGGAATGTCCTTTACCTATATACTGTACCATGTGGAAGGTATGAGCAGGGTGCAAATACATGTTGGTATGTCCTCTAATACAATAAAGGGCAGACAATGACTTTCCAAAATAAATGGAACTACAAGTCCCAACTAATATACTAAATATGCTGTGGAGCCTTACAGGCTTAGTTTATTTTTTATACTCCATCAGTGAGATCTCCCTGCTATAATTCCCTGGCTCTATTCCTGCACATGTAGGACTTTTGGAAGCTTCCTCTGCTCCTGCTGTATTCCCCAAATCAAAAAAATCTGTCAGGAGTGGAACTCAAGAGTAGAAACCTCCATAAAAGAGTACCTGAAAGAGAGAAGAAACTGTCAAATAGACTAAATCTCTGACATCCACCAGAAACTTGAGTATAGTTTGAGTGTAGTGACCTTTTCATCCTGACTGATTGAGCACACACACCATTGTAATGTAGGGAAGAAGGCATAGCTCTTCACAGAGGTTGCCAGGAGCATACACATTGAGGAGTGTACCATTCACCCAGAGGGAGCATCTTCTTATGTGGAATGAGTTTCCAAAATCATCAACTGTGGAAAATAGTCTTAAATTGTTAGGAAACTGAAGGTATCACACTCTTTTAAACCAAATTCAGGCTCCACTTTGTTACTTAAAATAGGCTCTAAGGCAGGGGTGGGCAATTCATTTTTTCAAAGGGCCACATTAGAAACTGGGGCTGTTGTGGAGGGCCTAACCAAAAGGCCTTTTGGTTTGGCCCTCCACAGCCATCCCCGTTTCTCATATGTTTATCGCAGGTACTGCGCAACGTAACTACTGTGCGTTACGGTACAGAAGGTGTGTTGCATTGCCATTCATTTGAACGGCACCCCAAACACACCTCCCGGCCACATTGTGATTGACTTGCACCGCAATGTGCAGTACTGCAATACAGTGCATTGTGGTGCAGTTGAAGTAGTGCATGCAACACAACGCATCTGTCACACTGTAACGCACGGTACCATACGTTAATCACAAGGGAATAGGTGTGAACAGCCCCTCAATGAACCGTTATTGTCCCCAAATTGTATGTTTTGTACTGTAATAGTAAATATGTGCCACATACCTTTTATGGGAGGTGGAGGTGCAGGAGAGAATGGATGAGGAGGATGGGGGCTGGGGGTTGGAAGACTTTGTCACTGATTATTAGGACTGCCGAGTGGTCCAAGCAGCCAATCACTGCAGAGAGGAGGATCCCTGATGACATTGGTTGCTAGGACCGCCCAGCAGTCCTAGCAACCAAGGACTGAAGAGGAATATGATCCGGACATGAAGCAATCACCGACCATGGTGCTGGGCTTTGGCTTGCAGTAGATGCACCAGCCTTGGAGGCCAGTGCATCCACTGTCAGCCAGCCATAAATGAGTGCAGGTTGGCAATCGGTCCGTGTGCATTGGAATGCCCAGGTCTGCTCTAAGGCTAGCCATATATGCATAGATTTCTTTTGTTCACTCTTCAAACTAAATAAGAGAAATATGGTAATTATTCCATGCGTGCTAAACAGTATGGATGGGGGAATTTCCCTTGCCGACTATTGTATTCAGACATACAGCATCTGCCGCTGTCTGAATAACGAGCCATACATGGCTAGCATAACCTATAGCAACTGATCAGTTATCTTTCATCCTCCTAACCCCTCTAAACTGATGAAAAGTAAACTGTAATTAGTTGCTTTGGGTTACTTATCTCCCCATCCATACCATTATGCTGTGGATGTATGTACCTGTTTACGTGCATCTCTCTGTGTAAAAGCAGTATTTGACCAGATATACAAGTCCTGCACACATAACCACTGTCCCATCTGAATGACTGCATTATGGGCACCTAAATAAAAGATGAATAAACAAGCACACTGGAAAAGGATAAGAAAGAAAAGATAAAAGGAAAAGAAAGAAGTGGAAGAAAGAAAAAGTTTTTTTTTTTATATGGTTATTTCTAGGTCAGTTCTGTATCAGTATTCAGTTCCATTGTGTATGTGGGACAGAGAGTGAACCGATTGCTATATTTGGAGTCAGGAAAGAATTTTGTTTTTATCTTTGAGAAATAATTGGCCAGAATGTTTCTGGGGGTTTTCTTCACCTTTTTTGGATTCCCACAGCAATAATTGCCAAAGCAGACCTCGGGGAAACTCACATATTGGTGAATTAATCCAAATGACTGCAACTTATTTGTGACTCCCCAAGGACTAAACTGAAAAGTCATCATTTATTATAAACCTTCTGATTATTGCTAAATATATGATACATTTAGGGTACTTTTTCATACATTATTTCTACATTATATATGCTAAAAAAGGCGACTTCTAATGCTGTACCTATCTGGCACAACTACTTTGGGGCCAAATTAAGGAAGCAATTTTGTATTGCACGTTACATTTTTTAAATTCTAATAGCAGAATCTCCAAGATGTCCAATATTACCTTTATTAACCAAAATAAAATTCTGTTTCCCACTCGAATTTAGTTTCACATTGTTACTGGGACCTGACTTCCTGGCTAAAGCACTGCCAACCGCCATTCCAATGACAATGTCTCTGTGGTCAGTAAGTGGACATTGAGGTGGCAGTTGGTTAATCTTAGCCAAAAGGCAGTAAAAATTAGGAATCCGTTCCAAAGCAGGGCTGGTGTACACCTTTGTGACACCCCACCGCGCGGCAACCGTGCATGATTCTGCAAGAATTGCAGCACAGTCAGGACTCGTATAGATGTGCACCGATTGCGCTGTGGGTGCCATTATTTTCCAATGACACCCCAGTCGCGCCAGGCGGATCACGTGGTTTCCTGCCGGGATTCCGCCCGTGCTTCTGAACACTAAAACAGCCGCACGTCGTGTACAGCAGAAAAGGGTACTTGTTTTAGCCGCGGGAAACCATGCGATCTGCCTGGAGCTTGGGGTGCCATTGGAAAATAATAAGTCTACCTAAACCCTGCAGTGAGTAGCTGGACCAAAAGGTTCTGGCACTAATATACTGGACTTTTTTAAAGAAAGTTTAGGGCCTCTGTCAGCTTTTAATTGCAGCCTGTGTTCCTGCTGAAGAGATTCTTCTGTCTTCCTGTGTGGTCCCAGCAGGACAAGAACAGAAAATGGAAGGCATTCCCAGCAGGCACCCAGTTTAAGGAATAGTCTGCTCTTTTTTTATATATATGTAGCACCCCCCTGATCCCTAGAGATCTAAAGGGCAGAGAGGGAAGACATTTCACTCTCAGGGGCAGATCCTTAACCAGTGAAGGGATATATGATCAACAAAGTTGGGTGCCAGTCACATTAGGTGCCTTTTTTAAATGCTTTATTGAGGACAGCATAACTGGAAGAGAGGGTGTAGGGCTTCAGACATCCATAGCAAAAATAGGATAGACTCCAGGCTCACCAATCCCTTCAGACTTTCACAGTGCAGAATTATTAGGAGAACAGGCTGACACTGGGTGATAGTGCAACAGCTGAATAGGGATGTGCATGAGATCTTCTCCAGAGCCACACCAGACTTGTTCCGGAGGTCCATATCAGCACCTGGTACTCAAAGCTCAAAGTCTCAAAGATTCTCTGGTTCTCTTCCCCAATAAGTTCCAGACCCCTCCTGGGTGCACATGTGGCCTCCTCCAGGCTTGAGACCTAGCCAGATTCTCTATCATTGTACATGCCGCCCCCCAGGCAATTCCTTGAATATTTATGCACTTTTCCAGCATGCACCACTAGCCATGAAACATCTATCCATAGACACTGAAGGTGGCAAGGGCTACATATACAAACAAGGTTTACTGGCCTGAATCTTGGGTAGCTACCCCTTTTGCCATTATGGCCCTGATTTCAAACTTAAAATTGTTGCCAAAAATCAGGCACTATATGCCCAGTTAAACTGTGATTACCGTTTGCCTGGTTAGGTCCCAGTTGCTGATGCTTTTTCTTTCCCATATCAACACATGAAAAGCCTGTCTGGTACTGCAGGCAAAGTTCTCCACTGTACTTTTGGAGAGAGAACATAGAGTTCTGAGACAATAAACAATTAGGTTTGGCCCATCAGCACAGCGAGGAGAGAGAGAGTGTCTGGGATTCTCCTGTCTGTGAAAGTGAGAAGAATGCTGTGCTGGGAAAATTCTTCTGGATTAGCAGTTTTGCAGCTAGGGAACATGGTGAACATTAGGCAATTCCGCTGTAAGGTTAACGTATAGATTTATGTGGTGCATTAAAGAAGTTTGAAATGTGTATCTTCCAGATTAATCCATTTGATCTAATGTAAATGAATCTAATCGAATGTGTGTGTATTAAGGAGATATGTTTGTAAAGATACACAGTTTGAAAGATCTGATCATTTATAAGTATTGCTCCGGTTAATTCATTAGATGTATGATTTTTTAACAATGTTTATTGTTTTAACTTCATTATCTTAATTTATGTTTATTTTCACATGAAGATGTTCAATTCACAAGCATGAATATTACATAGTTGTGGAACTTTTTTCACATAAAATAGATATGTAAAAGCCATCAAAAGTCTGACATTTTCTGTCTTTATAATCCTGTATGTTTTGAGGTTGATTTTTTTTGCTAACAAATTAATCAACAAATATATTTTTCTCTCACTGAAAATCTTGCTTCCAGAACTGCATTGGCAGAGCTGAGTAACAGGCACATTGCTTAGTACAAGTGTCCTCACACAGACTTGTATTGCAGAGAAGGGGAGGAGGTGTGTCTGGCCAGGTCTGTTACATTACTGAATGCACTGTGTCTAACTCTTGGGCCCAGCAAACTGCACAGTTATAGTTAGGCCTTTATAGGGTACCTTACCCCTCAACACCCAAAAATACATTGTGCATGCAACTCTGCATGCACATCCCTAAAAATGCAAATTCATTTGTACAAGGTTTTTAATTTTTTTTTACACTTCCTGGATTTAACTAGGCACTGGTGATGTAGCCAGTGCCCAGAGCTGCCCCTTTGGAAGGCTACATCACCAGTACTTTATGGGGCTATCCCGTCTGCAAATGTGCTGCACTCCACCCATCTGAGATCTGGTAACAGTTTGACTTTAAGATACTATCCTTTTTTACAGAAGCAAAACAGCCCAAGTTTTGGTCCTGGTGCTTTTAAGAGGTAGCCTTTTATTTGGAAGGTCTATTGCTGGAAACGCTCACTGTGGTAGAGGCCCTGGTTTTAGGAAAAACATATTATTGTTTAATAAAGGTGCCATGGTTGGAGTCCATACTCCATCCATTCTCCGATCTGCTCTCTTGTGATCAGTGACATAGGAGCGCTGTACTCACAGCGCTCCCTATCAAAATAAAGCCTCAGATCACACTGCTTATTAATGTACAGACTAGTTTGCACATCATAAAAAGTACTGTCTCATGGAACAGTGGATGTCCAACACTTGGATATGCACTGTTCTCTGAGACAGTACTGTTTATGATGTGTACACAAATAAGCAGTGTGATCCTAGGCTTTATTTATTATGGTTGATGCAACAACCATGGGCTTGGTTTCCCAATAAATGTGCATGCTTGTTTGAATCTGGAGGATTTATCCATATTAATGCAGCAAAGCAGCCATTGCGTGGATGTTTCTGGCCCTACCTTGGAGTAGATTGCACCCCCCAGCTACATGAATGTGTGCTGATCATGTTCTTCGCTTTAAAGAAAATCTGTCATGAATCAAATATGCACTTTGTCATTGTTCTAAGACTGAGACTTGCTTGGCTACCATGCCACTGTTCTGGCTTCAGTAATTTCTGAGTTATTGCCCTGGAATAATTGCCCTGGAATAAGTATAGTGATAAGGAAATCTAACATTCTTCTGATTTCAATTAGCTGCCTGCTAGATCCAGGATTGTGACAAAGAGATACCAAGACCAAGAATGTTAGTATGTTGAGAACGAGACCAGCATTGCAAGCCCCCATTTTTGTCTTATGGCAGGTGGCTGTACCTGTAGCTATGGCTGCAATCGCAGTGACTGCACTATTGAATAAGCTATAATATGCCTCCTTTCACACGAGTTTTTAGAAGTATGTTAAAGACAGCTACAAAAAGGATGTTTTTTGTTATCACAACTGTCATTTACTTGCATTAATATGCACAAATATCAGTTCACGTATGTTTACAACGAAACAACTTGACTGAAAAATCTTGATAAGGTATCATGAGGTATAACACGGTGCACAATAATTTGCAATGCTAAAATTATTATTTCTCCAGTGACAGTTACAGGTTGTTTGCAAATGCATTATTTATCTTGAATTTTACTGGACGAAATTTGGCTTTGAACGTGCCCCCTGTGTAACATCACTGTAATATTATGGAAGTACATTATTTTCCTATTATAATGGCATCTGATAAGGAAGCATGCTACTTCCTTATTAGGCCTCCGACACCAGTAGAGTGAGGATTCTCACACACTTACTTTTTTATGCTTTAAAAGGTTGGATCCACAATTGGATTCTGCCAGATGGCCATAGTTCATCAGGGGGTGGGAAGCCTTGAAGCACAGGCTTATTTTCTAGTGGACCACTGCACACTCTGAATGCAGTAGTGGACTGGAAAGTAATCCTTTTGGACCCTTTGTTACCAGTTCACTTATATTGGATTTCAATGACAGAATCCACTCCACTCATCACTGGCAGAGCAAATATTCCATTAATTTCTACCTCAAGCTTTAATATAGTGTACATGTTGTGCCAGTGCAAATGGAAAGACAAAAAAAAAAGGGAAGACATGCTTTGTCTTATCAAGAGGAGGAACAGTAGCATTTGGGCAGGTTTTTCGAACACCTTGTCTGACAGGGGTTTAAAATACATAAATCTTCTCCTTAAGCAGCCAAGAAACATTACGTTTCTATGCAGATCAGTCCTGTTTCAGACACCATCTACTTTTTGGGATAGCCTGACAGTGTAGACATAAAATGGTAAAAGGAAATCTTTCTTAGACATATGATTGCCTCCAGATGCAGCCAGTAACATGCAGCTTTGTATGCAGACCAAACCTATTTCAGTTATGATCTACCAATGGAATAGCTTGAAAGTGTAGAGATAATATGGTACTAATGGTTAGCAGAAGGACATGTTTGGTTCAGTTACTATAAACACCTGGTCACCATGAACCAAAGCATGAATATGTACCCTTAGGCTGGGTTCACACCATACGGAATATGTGCATTTGACGCGCGTTTCGTGACGCGCGTTTTTACCGTGATTTGCGGTAAAAGAAACGCGCAACAAACGAGCGTTTCGGAGGGCTATCCGGCTGTATCCTATTGGATACGCACGGCAAATACGCCCCAAAGAAGCTCCTGTACTTCTTTGGGCATAGGGCGTTTTGCAGCGTGTTCCTACGCGCTGTAAAACACCAAGGTGGGAACCATGCCCATAGGCAATTATTGGTTTTCACATGTTGAGCGTTTTACAGCGCGTAGGAACGTGCTGTAAAACGCCCAGGTGTGAACCAGGCCTTAAATAAAATTTATTAGAAATCACATTAAAAATGGTGTAGGTGCTTTAAGCAACCAGTTAGCATACCTTTCACTGACTAGCTACAGTAGAACTACAAATTCCAACACAGGTATGACCTAATGGTTATACTTGCCATTAGCATTCCATACAGATAACGGCTGTCATTTGTGGGATTGATATACACCTGAAATAACATAGTAACTCAGATCTAAAATCCATAACACTTATACATTCCTGGCAGGATACAAAACATTTGCTAAAATTCCATTTCCCAATGCATTTCATCTATTCATTCTAAATGGGGTTAAGCTAGGTTCTTCCCTCCTTGTCTGGCCCTCATCAGTTTGATAGGAGCAAGCACATGCAGGTAGTGACTGGGCAGTATGCCAGGAGTAATATTTTCCCAAGGATGATCTGTACTTGTAATGTAATATAAGAAAATAAAAATGCATACCCAGCATTCTTGAGAAATACAGTCTCCCTTATTAATTACTTATCTGTTCCCTACACACCTGGTAAATATGAGCATTAATGCAACCAATGATCAACTGTGTCTCCCTGTTTGGTATTCAGACAACTGAGTGAATCACAATACAAGCCCCTAAACCAAATAGTAACTTGTTCCAGAACAATGCTCCATCCGTTTCCTTTGCCTGGCAGCAGTATCAAGTTGAATCCAGGAGATACAACAGGAAGAGACCTCAAAGCAGTCAAAGTGTGAAGGAATTGTTAATACTGGGATGTGGGAACACTTCTTTGCCCAGTGGGTTTTGTAGGGCTGCCACCTGGCTCCAAAATCGGCACTTAGAATCCAGCCAGGGTAAGAAAATAACAAAGAAGTGAAGTTTTTGTGGTACAAAAAGCTTTTGTAGCTTTTAATTGTAGTCTTTTTAAAGTAACTTTTTCCTTCATTTAATGTATCTGAAGTGGCATTCTGAATGCAATAGAGTCACAATGTGCTCCAATATGCAAATCTCGGCTTTTGCAGAGAAAGTCAAGGCCTAGAATACCACTCCCTTCCCCCACAGGATTTCCTATTGGAGATTAACGTCGACTTGAACTCATAAAGCGAAGATTTGCTGTTATTTTAGAATTAATTGTGCCTAAGCAGTACCCTTCAGATGTATCTTTTGAAAAATATCAATGTATTCTCTAATATGCAAGGGTGCCTAGGCACTCCAGTGCTTACATCCTCATAGCTGTATACTGTATTTATATTGTGATATCTAAGGCGCTGCTGCCTTTGACTGCTAATCTCAGAAGATTTGGGGTGAGCTTTGGAGATGTCACTACAGTGCTTCTTATTGTTCTCCTTGCTGGAGGCTCTGACATGGGGAAGCAAAGCCCTGGCTCTAGCAAGATGGCCCCCTCCACACAGAGACACCATGCAGATTAGGGCATAGTATATTTGCAATGGGGGGAAAAGATCAACTGCAGGCAACGTACTTGGAACTAGTACTTTGTACTTGCCTGCCTTTTAGGGCACAGTTGTCAGAATTCAGTTTCTCTATAAGTCTGCCAATCATTTTACAGAACTAATAGGAAACTGCACCACAGCAGCGAACTTTTGTTGGAAAAACTCTAGATTTAGAAGTGAGAGTGCTCCTGATGGTAATAAAAAGTTCCCAAAGGCATGTGAAGATATCACCTTAGATACAGTATAGTGAAGAGAGTGTTACTTTAATGTCTTTTTTCAGATTTTCAGCCAATGTTAATAATCTTATAAATTTGTGTCCTTGTTGTATCAATAGCATTAAAATAGTTTACTGAATAGTAATACTATATATTCAAAATTATTTTAAATTATATATGCACATGTGGGCAACTATGTTTGCACATTTCATTTCAGACTTGCCTTTCCGCTTTACTATTCAAGTCTAGATGCCTGGTCAGGTTCATCAAAAACAGTTTACTTTATATGTGGCCGATATCATTTTTCAACAATTGTGAAACAGGAAGAAAGAAAAGTTAGTTACATTGAAATACAGCTCCCTCTAGCCACCAATGTACAAATCTGTTTATTTAACAAAAATATGGAATGGCAAGGCTGTAAGAATAACATAACTAACTCATATTAAACACTTACTGAAAATGTATTTGTATGAATCCATTTGCTACAGTTGAAAA
Organism: Nanorana parkeri; assembly: GCF_000935625.1. Classification (NCBI taxonomy): domain Eukaryota; kingdom Metazoa; phylum Chordata; class Amphibia; order Anura; family Dicroglossidae; genus Nanorana; species Nanorana parkeri. The sequence goes on along the minus strand of NW_017306981.1, from coordinate 673,161 downwards.
TTATCATCCAGCAATTGCCTGTACATTTACAATTAGCAATATGTGAGATTATGGGATGATTCAGATCTAGATCAAACAGCATCGTGTGTGATGGCATATTCAAAACAGACAGACCTACACGATGGTGTCCAAGATTTTCTTTTGACCCAAGAATTGACTTACATAGAACATAATACTTGCTGCATTTAAGCATACAAAGTAGTCATTAACAAACAGCAACTCACATTTATTAGGTAGAGTAAACCAGAACCAATTGCCAGCTAGTATACATTGACAATGATATTTAAAATTCTGATCAGTTAATCTGTTTGAAAGATATTTAAACTTGTAAAGTTGTATCCCATGATTTATTTGTGTTACTAGTTTGGTGCATTGGTACATTCACAATAGTAGTTTTGACATACATAAACCTGATGAATATGAACTAGGTTTTGTGTAAGCCATTTATGCACAATTTGTAGCACATGGTTGTACTTTTAAAGTGTATATAGGCCCTAACTATGAACTTTATTTACTCAATTTTAGTCTGTGCAATTCACAATTAAAAGGACTTAATTATACATGTTTTAGAAGTGTAAAAACAACCTATGTATTGTGTCAGAAATTCAGAGCTGACCTGATTCCTGTGTTCTTTGCTTGTGGTATCCGTCAGCTTCCTATTTCAGGACTGCAAGTTAAGTAGAGCCTATGCTTTGGAGAAGAATGCAGCAGGCATGATTGAGTAGTTTAGCAAAAGAAAACTACTCAGAGCTGACACCACTCAGTCCACAAAAATACAATGCATCATCAGCCTACAATAAAAAATTAAGAGCTGTGTGCATTTCTGGCCGACCAACAGAAAATGTTCTGTACTTGCAGAGTTTTAAAGGAATAAAATGTGGTTTTGTGCCTTGACATACACTAATATCTTCAGCAGGGGCTGCCTCTTCTAAAATAACATGTTGATTTCACAAACAGTTTCAGAATAGAGTGCCCAGCCTGCCAGGTGAGCGTGTCTAGACAAGCTCTCCCGCCTTGCAAAAACCTAGAAGCCATTCCATAAATCCACATCTCCTCCCTCTATTCTGCTGCCTGGAGATGACTAGCTGGATCTGCGGGCAGGGAGAGGCTCAAAAGCAGAACAATGGAGATAAACTTAGAACAAATATACTTTGGACTTGCACTAATAGCAGCAACGTATAAACTACAAAGAATTGGCACAAATGTGTATACTCAACAATAGAATATTAGGTTTACTGCCAGGAACACAACTCATTTTACTTGAATTCAGTGGGGCACAAAATAGATTTAATCTGCCTAGTGCAGTTACCAAATATCAATTAACATCCTAGTCTACCACAAGAGTTTGTTTTGTGTTACTGGGACCCCAATCACCCACTTTCCAGCATTCCTAGAGCTAGCTATGCGTTTTACAGTCTGAATCTCTGTACAAACTCCTTTAGATTGACCTAATCTATGTAATATGATGCATCAGATTTGGGAGGCCCCTGTATCACATGGCTTTTGATTGAAAGTAGATTACACAACCAGTAAGGTGCATGGCTAGCTTCAGAAAAACTGAAGTCAGAGTTGGTGAAGCTGTTGCCTATAGTAACTAACCAGATTCCTCTTGTCATCAGAATACTCATTATCAGTTATTGTACATGATATAAGAAATATAACATTTCAAGTAAAGTACAATGGGCAGTAACCTAATTATCCAGAATTCACTTCACTGAACCATAGCACAGGATGAATTCTGACCGGTTTCTATCGATACAGTTCATTCATCCTTGCACTAGATTACTTATGTCTATTTTTGCAGTAGTTCTCATTATTTAATGATTAAAGTATGTGTTGCAGCAGTATATGCATTAGATGGTGCAAGTGCATCTACAGAGAAGATGGGATTTTGGGGTGGGGATGGTTAATTTTGGATCAAGCTTCATTGGGCTTAAAAGAGGGCTACAATATTGTCCAGAACTCACAGAAGCAGTAGATGTTTCCAAAAGGCTTTATTGTCTGGAACAGAAACAAATCTCTCGGCTAACAGTACAGGTATGATGGGGACTACACAGCACATTTTTGGAAGCTAAAAGTCACTTGGGCCTGACTACAAAATATAGTTATGCCCATCGGCATATGCCACAACTGTGTTTCAATAATCACAGATGGGTGTGGCTACTGACAATCATCTAGTCATCAATAAATAAATGATTAGTTTAGATTAGGGCTGGATATCTACATAACCACTATAGGCCATGGCCTAAGGTGGTGCAGCTACCAGGGGCGGCACACAGTCACTCACCACCTTGTTGGTACTTGTACAATGAAGTTCCAGGCCACCTCCCTGCCTGCCAGTGCAATCCAATGGGTTCATATTGGTGCTGTCATTGCACACTTTGTGCATTTTTCTTGGGAGAATATTGTATTGTGTAATTATATTTCATCCACTCTAGGACCCTACCTATAGATCTGAACTGCAAACATATTGAGGCGATAGCTTGACCTACTGTTTAAGTAATCAGTCCTAAGTATATTTTGGCATGCCTTGATTGGCTGTGACGTTCATCTTTTTATGATGCAAAGGCCGGCCAGCTGACCGTGGAACGAAGTGTTGGTCAGAGAGGGCAGGAAGTACAAATCTGGCCCCGGGCTTGGTTTACCATGGTAACTTGTGATCAATGGAAGACAATTTTATGGCCACATGGCTCATGCGAGTAAAAGTTACCTGCGCAGCTTTTTGTCCTAAAGCTGGCCCATCTACTGCTGTATTATCTGTCCAAACTTGACAATAAATCAATGCATGAATTGTAGGCCAGGCTGTATCTACTGCTTTCCCTGACTCACCCTAGAGCTTGCCAAAAGTTTGTTTAAAGTTACAGCCAGCACTCGCTAAGATCTGTATTCAACACACCCGAACAAGAGCTGAAGGCGCTATAAGGCCTGGTTCACACCTGTACGTTTTGTAGCGCGTTCAATGCTCTACGAACGCTCTACAAAACGCTCAAACATGAAAATCCCATTGTTTTCTATGGGTATGGTTCACACCTTGCCGTATTTCAGCCCGTCTGAACGCGCTACAAAACGGCCTACGCCTGAAAAGGTACATGAGCTTCTTTGCAGCGTTTTTATTCCGCGTTTCCATTGGGATACAGCCAAGTAGCCCTCGGAAACGCGCATTTGTCGCGCGTTTTTGTACCGCAAATCGCGGTCGAAACGCGCATATTCAATACGCCTAGGTGTGAACAGAGCCTGAGGGCAAATGTGTTCTAAATTTGTTGCTATTTAGATTAGGCTTCAGCAAAGATTTAAACAATACCCATGTGATTAGGACCTCAAGACAGCAGCTCGTTCTTACATTATTGTCTTCCCCCAGCTTAAAATAGTGAAAGATATTTCTAAAGACATCAAAAATATCGGAACAATTTTACATGGATGACTTTTTTTTATTAGAATAACATTTTCCCTGTAAAAAAACAAAACCCACAGCTTTGTTTTACTGCAGTTTGATCACTTTTAAACATACCTATTTGTACACCTTTTTGTTTTGCCATAAGACTGTATTAGAGGAAAATTAAGGGGTGAAACTGTGTGATTAGATGAAGATGAACTCCAGGCAGATATAAAAAGGCATAAATTAATGCAGTGCTGTATTACTGAATATGCAGCAGTGCAAGTACCTGGCAACAGTCTCTCGAAGTTCACTGTATAGCAGCCCACAGACTGGGTGAGAAAGGGGCAGGATGAGGAGCCAATCAGTGCTACAGTGTGCTCATGTGATTACAAAGAACTTGCTGATAGCAGGTGAGCGCAGAGTGACAGAGATGAGTTCGTCAGTCTACCAATTTTCCTTTAACCGTCAAATCAGAGACTGGGGAGGGACAAGACCTGAAAGTGTTAATGAACTTCAAATGATAAATTCCAGGTCTCCTGCCCTGCAAGACAGAGCTGTAAAAAATCTCAAGGCTGGATAGACAAAAATATAAATCTTTTGCCAGGTAATACAGCTCTTGTATATGTATTTCACCTGTGTATTTAGTTGTTTGCTTAGAGTTCAGCTTTACATCCTCACACAATATACCAAACTGGCAAGCTATATGGCTGCAACCATTTCTAGTTCCAGTCTTAACAAGCTTGTAAAACATTTTAGAATTTCTTGTTAATGCATTAACAATCACAGTGTCCTTTGCCTTGTATTGCCGTACACAAACCAGCGGTAAAACCCTGGAAGAGACTAGAGCATTAGGTTAGCCATTTTATTTACAGATTCATGATAGCCTCACTTTTTCCCTCCCTCCCCCATTCACAATCTTACATTTTACGGCAAGCAGGAAAAAAAACCAAATAGACTTTTTTTTAAAGAAAGAATCTTTCCTTTCTGTTTACAGCATAAATATCATATAAATCTTTTTACAATACAGTCGTCATAAGCTTTACTCTATAGTTCTCATTCTACACAATTGTATTTTTTTTTAATGTCATATAAACCACTGGTACAAAATTACACCTTTAAACCCAGAGACCTCGGGAATGTTCTATGGATTTCTCTGTGCTTAAAGGGTTAATAAATTCATTTTGGAATGTTTACAAATACTTAGTAAAGATGTTCTCGTAAAGGGTTATTCGGGTGGCCCCAAAGTCTGAAACTTTGTTTCAGTATTAAGAAACAGAAAAGGGATTTTTGAATCCCAAAGATCAACCATATATTTCTGTTCTCTGCTAGATAGGAGAGTATGGAGAGTAGCACAAAGCCCCCCCCCCTATCCAGCATAGAAGAGTTATTTAATCAATACAAAAAAAAATTCATTGTAAATATATAATATATATATATTTTTACATATTCTGAATATATTTACATTTATATCCAACAGCGATAATGCTGTATATGTGCTCTGGTGAGGAATGGAAGGGATTTGAGTGCTGGAATATATTTTCTCAATATATTACAAAATTAACAAGAAAGGCAAAAATGGAAGTGTTTTAGCCTTGAGTCCACTGAAAACAGTCTTGGTGAGTCAGTGTATCTGGCTTTGCCACAGCCGAAATAGTGGACTGTATCCCCCTACTGCTGACCAGGCAGAATCTTCCCGCTGTCTCTTTGTAAGTGTTTAGTCAGGGGGTAGTCCATGTTGTTCTCCTGTAATGGCATGTTCCCATCATTTGCGTGGCAGGAGAATATGCTATGGAGTCTGCCCTGTGTCGTCTCCCGCCTTATACCGCCTCTTCTACAGAGAGGTCCTTGTTCCTTGGCGTTCTGCAGAATGTGTCACCATTATCAGCAGTCTGTTGAAGTGGCCTGCAGAACGCGAGATGTCTCATGTTTTCACCCCATTTACGTGCTGAAATTTGGGGAGGCAGGGTTCATGTGGCATGGGGTCAGGGGAGAACACAGAATCATCCCCAGACGATGAAGCAGAGCAGGAGGAGTCTGGGAAGCTTGGGGAATACTGCTCCAGAGGGGCGGTGAGGTCAAGGTATTCCTGTGAAGAAAAAACAGAAAAAGGCATTTATTAGAACAACTGATCTTATTTATGGAAGCATCTGACAGCGGAACTGTTCTGGTTACCCATACCAACCGCTCACGTGTTCTGCTACCCATACCCACCCCACTCACATGTTCTGATACCCATACCCACCACTCACATGTCCATGCTTTGAAATCTGTGGGTCAGTTTTCAGTGGCAAAGAAATATAAACAGGGCTCTTAGTGTACAAGGCACCCCAACTGATCCAGCTTACAAATCACTATTCTAGCATAATATTTAATTCTGGCCAGCTACTATATGCCACAGCCATTACCTAGAGAGGCAAAAACATTGAATGCCTCATTCACAAGGCTCAGCATTTCTTCTACGCAGTTCTAATAACTCGCCATTGAAGAAGCTGCAATCAAACCCACTGTAGAACAGGGTGGCAGAGCACATATGAGAAATATTTTACACAGTACAATGAGGGTACACTTAGAGTAACTATAGACTCAAGATCATGTACCCAGCACTGGATATTTGGGTTAGGATTTTTTTTTCACAGAAGCTGTATAACAGTGTAATAATAGGATTTTTGTACTCACCGTAAAATCCTTTTCTCTCCGTTCATTGAAGGACACAGGGAACAGATCGTACATCCTGAATGGTAGGGTAATATCGCCACCTGCAGGAGAAGGACGCTAGGCACAAAACTAAAGACCAATTACAGCCTAGGGGCGGCCCCTGCCGGTGGCCAAACCCCCCACCTGCTGACAAGTCTCCAGTTTAGTAACAAGCAGTTAGGAGTGTACACCCCATAAAGAGGGCGGGGCCTGTCTCCTTCAATGAACGGAGAGAAAAGGATTTTACGGTGAGTACAAAAATCCTATTTTCTCTCCCGTTCATTGAAGGACACAGGCAACAGATCGTAGATCCTGAATGGTAGGGACGTCACCAAGCAGTAACACACTGAGGGATGGGCAACAATAAAACACCCAAAAGACCCCTCAAAAGAAACGCCTGCAACACTTTGCGCCCCAAACCAGCATCTGTCAATGCTAACACGTCCACCTTGTAGAACTTAACAAAGGTGTGAACAGAAGACCAAGTAGCGGCCTTACAAACCTGAGAAACAGAGGCCCCGTTTTGGGAAAGCCCAGGAAGCCCCAACAGCCCAAGTAGAATGGGCAGTGACAGGAAATGGAGGCTCACGCCCTTAACGGCGTATGCCTGAGTCACAACAGTACGTATCCACCTAGAGATGGTAGCTGCCGACGCGGCCCAACCCTTACGAGGACCCTCCGTGAGCACGAACAGGGAGTCGGTCCCGCGGAAAGAAGCCGTAGCTTCCAAATAAACACGAAGAGCGCGAACCACATCCAAACAGTGGAGCGCACGCTCCTTCCTATGAACCGGCTTTGGACACAGGGAAGGTAAGCCAATGTCCTCATTCAGATGGAATGCCGACACAACCTACGGCAGGAACGCCGGCCGAGGACGGAGAACCGCCTTGTCCCGATGCAAAACCAGCAATGGGGACTTGCAGGGCAAGGCAGCCAACTCCGACACCCGCCGAACGGAAGTGATGGCCACCAAAAAGGCCACTTTCTGTGACAAAGATATAAGCCGAATCTCCTGAAGAGGCTCAAACGGGGATTCCTGCAACACTGAAAGTACGAGATTCAAATCCCACGGAGCCAAAGGCGCGCGGACAGGGGGAGCAATGCGCGTCACCCCCTGAACAAAAGGTGCGAACCAGAGTATTAGACGCCAAAGGCCGCCGGAAAAGCACCACCAAGGCAGAGATTGTGCCCTTCACAGTACTCAAGGCCAGCCCCTGAGCCACCCCGCGCTGCAGGAACGCAAGGATTCTGCAGATGGAGAATAAACCCGGGGACAAGGCCCCAGCCCCACACCAGGCAAAATAGGCCCTCCACGTGCGATGGTAAATTTGTCCCGAAACCGCTTGCGCGCTCTGAGCATAGTGGAAAGGACCGCATCGGACAACCCCCGGTCCTTCAGGACCTGGCTCTCAACAGACGCGCCGTCAAAGCCAGCGACTGTAAAGAAGGATGGAACACAGGACCCTGGGACAGAAGATCGGGACGCAGAGGACGACGGTGACGCCCTTGACTGCGATCCGACGCAGCAGCCGAGGCAACAGATATAGTGGAAGAAAGGTGTAAATCAGACCGTAAGGACCCCAAGGGGGCCACCAGGGCATCCACGGCCTCCGCCCAGGGATCCAGGGCCTTGGTCACAAACCTGTCCACCTTGCGCTAGAACCGAGACGCCAAAATATCCACCTCCGGCGTCCCCCAGCGACAACAGAGCTGCTAAAAAACCTCCGGGTGCAGAGACCACTCCCCCAGATCCACCGACTGTCGACTGAGGCAATCGGCCTGCCAATTGTCCACTCCCGGGATGTAGATCGCCGAGAGAGCCAGAACTCGATGTTCCGCCCAGGACAGAATCCCGAACACCTCTCGACCCGGGCCACGCTTCTCGTGCCGCCCTGGTGGTTGATGTACGCCACCGCGGTGGCGTCGTCCGACTGGACCCGGACCGCCAGACCCAGGAGCCGGGCCGACCAATGAAGAAGAGATAGGCGAATCGCCCGAAGTTCCAACACATTTATCGACAGACGGGACCCCTCCGGCGACCAACGACCCTGCACGGTCAAGGAGCCCAGGACCCCGCCCCAGCCCCAAAGGCTGGCGTCCGTGGTGACCACCGTCCAATGCACTGGAAGAAAAGACTTCCCCCGCACCAAGACGGGGGATGGAAGCCACCACCACAGGGAGACCCCTGCCTCCCGAGAGACCCGAATCTCCCTGTCCAAGGACAGGGGGGACTTGTCCCACTGTACCAGGATGTTCCCCTGTAGGGTCCTGGTATGGTGTTGCGCAAAAGGCACCGCCTCGAAGGAGGCCACCATGAGACCCAAGACCTGCATGCAAAACCGAATGGGCGACCACTGGTGAGCCCTCAGTAGCCGGACCTTGGAAACGGAGCTTCAGGAGCTTGTCCCGGGGAAGAAGGACCCGGGCCGCGACAGTGTCCAGAACCAAACCCAGAAACTCCAGGCGTGGTGAAGACACCAGGCAAGACTTTCGCAGGTTCAGAAGCCACCCGAACTCCTCCAAGGACCGCACCGTGACCCCCAGAGCCGTCACCAGGGAAGAATGCGACTCTGCACGCAGGAGCAGATCGTCCAGGTACACCACGATCGAAACCCCCCGACAACGCAACAGCGCCAGAATCGGGGCTAGCACCTTGGTGAACACACGTGGGGCCGACGCCAGCCCGAAGGGCAGCGCCACAAACTGAAAGTGGTCCTCCCCCACCGCGAAACGAAGATACCGCTGATGAGACTTGCAAATGGGTACATGAAGGAATGCATCCCGGATATCGATGGAGGCCAGCAGATCCCCCTGACGGAGCCATGCCACCACGGACCGGATGGACTCCATCCGGAACCGACGGACCCGCACGAAGGCGTTCAAGCGTTTGAGGTCCAGGATGGGCCGCACCCCCTCTTTCTTGGGCACAGTAAACAGGTTTGAATAAAAACCTTTTGAAGCTTTCCAGAGAGAACAGGCACAATCACCCCCTAGTGACCAAAGGTTTGATATTACCCTACCATTCAGGATCTACGATCTGTTGCCTGTGTCCTTCAATGAACGGGAGAGAAATTTTATTTTATACTGAGTGATGTCGACACAGAATATTTACACAAATAAAAAGGTTATTATTATAACAGATTCTTTAACTAGTCTCTAACAAGGATCAATAAACTAAGATCTCTCTGCTGACCTCATTGGTGGTTAGAGTGAGGATCCGGTCCAAGTCCTCCACCAGCTGTTTGAAGGTAGGCCTGTGTGAGGAAATGGCATGCCAACAGTCTCTCATCATCATGTACCTGGAGAAAAGAAGACAAACCATAGTGAGGTCTGGCAGGCAGGCAGGCAGTAAGCACTCTGTGAGGACATAATATACAACGCAGAAACCAATAAATCATCAGATGTGCCAACATTGGTATAGCATTAGGAGGCACTAAATCAATGAGCCCTAAAACGCTTAGTAAAATCTTATATCAATGAAACAGAGATAACAGATGTAACTGCCGCTTCCAGATTTGATTCCAGCAGTCATAAATCAGAAAGATTTAACATCAGACAGGTGGCTAACACAAAACATGAGAAGGAAGATTCAGCATTGCAGCGATATTCTGCACACATAGGAAAAGGTTTAAATGACTGCTTGTATGATATGTCTCCGAAATATGAGTCTAATGTATTTTTCCAGAAAGTGTGTGCATACTATAATGGCAATAAAAGGCATGTATAGTGATGTGACTCAAGATTAACTAAAAAAGAAGAAAAAAATATACCCCCCCCATGGAGAATGCCAACCAGAAAGCGGGGGTGGCAGGGTTAGTTTGACATTTTTATGGTTTGTTTTTTTTTAACTTTTAATTTATTTTTTTACTTATTTTTTAATTTATGTAATTATTTTATCAATTTTTTTTCAACTTAACGTTATTGCTATCACACAGGAACTAACAAGCCCCTGTGTGATAGCATTTGGAGGCGACAGGTTCTCTTTATTGACCCTGTCACCTCCAATACAGGAGTTCTAGCACAGTACTGTGCTGGAACTCCTGTGCAAGGTGAGAGGGGAAGACTGCTCTCCCCTCTCACTGTATACACAGAGCGGCAGGGTTACTTTCAACCCCGTCACTCTGCTCACCGCTCTCCATTCTGAAGATGCCAGTGGCCGGCGAGGAGAGGACGGAGTTGGGAGACGGAGCCAGCATAGAGGAAGAGAGGTAGGTGCAGGGGAGGGAGGGGGGAGGCGGGATAGGAGGGACAGCCTGCAGTTCGATTACAAGTGATCTTGGCGACATCGACAAGATCACTTGTAAAGAAACAAGTGGTTTCCCCATTCTACATTTAGCCCTGCTTGTGCAAAGCAGGGCTAAATGTAGAAAACTCCATGTTCCGGGCGTCGGGAGACTTCAAACCTGTGTCGCCCCTCTGTGCCGCCCCGAGGCCGGGTTTCGGTGGCCTTGGTCGGCAATCCGGCCCTGGCTGGACTGCTTACAACAGAAGAGCATTTCTTAAAGCTGGACTCCAGGCAAAAAGGAAATACACAAGAGGAAATGCATACAAGGGCACTTGGTTTTCCTGCTAAGACTGTAGATCTCTCTATCCATTCCCGAGATATACACAGCTGTGTTCTGCTGTATAGTACAGCCAGGTAAATGTACAGTGTGCTGTATAGTACAGCCACTTACAATTATGGAATACAGTGGTATTGTCTCTTCACGACCAGCCGGCTGACTGGACAATGAACGAGCAGGGGCAGACGGATAACAACGGATATCCCTCTGCGCTCTCACCTCCTATCTGCCCGCAGTTCAATGTTAAAAGGAAAAATAAAAACTTTTGTTAAACATATTTTATATAACCTTGTGTAACTGCCACGCAAGTTTTTTTTGTAATTCAATACTATTGAGAGTTAACTTTTCAGTCTGGAGTCGGCTATGATTTTCTAAAGCTGACAAAAAAATTACATTTCTCTGTCTTACAGAAACACTCTATGTAGAGCACGCCCCAGGAATCTCGTTCCATTTTAATATATTGGCTCACTACTTTTTTCATAAAACCTGCACAGAGCTTGAGGTAGAGTTCTGGGTTCCCCGACACCCTGAGATGCAGGGTTTTAGGTTTACAACTCTTGGACTGATAAAAGGATTAAGCCAGGTAGACCCCCCACTTAGTATTCAGTCTGAGGACACTAGTGCAGTGATCTGTTATCTACATAACAAAAACAGGTACAAATTTTCAATGACTCTTGCTTATTTTTTAACTTTAATTAATAAATAGGGAGGCAGTGTGACAATGCAAACCCTAGAGCATGCCCCTTCAAAAACAATAAAACAAAGGCAGCTCTTAAACATGTCTATCCTTTAACAAATTCTTAAAGCCTGAGGTTTAAAAATATTTTTAGCCATTTGAAGGGAATGACACACAACATTTTTGTCTGTCTTTCCTTTTAAGAACAAAACATTTTCCATTGGCTAACACAGCACAATGCAATTCTTTCACTTTAACAAAGACGTATGAAAAATAAATAAATCTAATTACTAAATGTTCCAGAGGAGAACAGCAATTACATAATCTACCTTCTGTTTTAATTTTCTGTAAATCCCTTTAAGGTAAAGAGAAAATATAAGGAAGTAAAATACAAACCAGTAAATCATGTAGTTATTTAAATGCTGAAAAGATTAATGAACCTATTAATCAGTGTACTACTAACACAGAAGCAGGACACTAATAATCATCACCATAGAGCAAAACCGACACAGCAAGTCCAGTAACGAGTAAGAGTTTTAGTAGAGTAAGGCCACGGTTACCAATTAAGCGAATAAAGTCGCTGAAACATGGGCAATCAAGCACTACGCTCTAGGGCAACCATTAATCGGTAATTAGTAATTAATGGTTTACATGGTCTTAATTTTAAATGGCTCAATGGGAGGAAGTTACAGGTATGCAAATTAGCAGCATGGGAAGCAGACTTCAGCAGTGATGGATGGTACCCCATGTTTCACATTAAACACTACAAATCATCAAAGATTAGTAGACAAGTAGGACTGAAGCAGCAACAGGGTGAATCAAAAGCAGGAACTTGTTGATAAATGACTCTATATGCATGAAAAAGAGAGAAAACAAGAGACTACGCCTCTTGGAAAGGAGAACACACTAATTCTTACAGTTCATTGGTGCAGTTGGCTGGCTTATCCATCCGGTGACCCTCTTTCAGCAGCTTGAAAAGTTCCTCAACAGGAATGCCAGGGTATGGTGACCCTCCCAGCGTAAAAATCTCCCACATTAATACGCCAAATGACCAGCTACCGGAAGAAAGAGAAAAAAACTAATTAAGAGTTTAGAAGAACACTTGGTTATGTTTATATGAATACTACGAGGCATATTTAACAATATGTGCAAAGTACAGTGATTTATAGCCAACCAGTTATCATTTAACGGAAATCCCAGCATATGACATAAGATGGCTTGCATTCTTCAACTTTATTATTATTAGGCAATACATCAACCTTTTCTTTTTTAGGTAACTCGGGGCAACAGTATAACACTGTACCAAAGAAAAGTAGATCTGTTGACCACCGCAACTAAAATGCAGCTGTTAGCTTTCGTGATCTATCCTGTACTGAGAAATTAAAAGTGCTCTTCCATTGTTCCTGCAATGTACCTCCTGGAAAGTCAGCTTCTCTGTAGGCTAAAGAAAATTCAGTGCCCCTTTTATAATTTACTGACTCTTACAGGGAGTGAGACTGTGTAAAAATGTCTTTCATTGGGCGCTGACTTCAAACACCTGCATACACTAACAGGCATATTTCCTGGATGTGTCATTCAATCCAAACAAAGTAGTACCAGCTCAGCAGTATCATCCCTACTACTGTGTTCCCTAGAGACTCTCATGCATTCTACTGACTTCAATGCAGGCATGGACTGATAATTTGAAATGTATAAGAAACAAAAAAGTATTTCAGAATACATATCTAACACAAGTAGCAGGAACTTGTCAAAGGTATTTAATTTTGTGTCGATAAAACATTAAAATGGCTCCAGTACTACTTCAAATGAAAGTGCTGACAGCACCTAAATAGTATACCTCTGCTAAGCTTCCCATATTTGTGGTTGTAAAAAAAATGTGAAGCACTTTACTTTGCATGTTGAGTGTTTTTTAGCCCCAGTCCAGCAATGCTTGGATGCACTGCCAATACACAAAATAAAATATGATAAATATGACTTACACATCGCTCTGATGAGTGTACACCCGGTCAAATAGTGCTTCTGGAGCCATCCATTTTACAGGCAGCCGACCCTGGAACAAGCACATTCATTAAAGATTTAGCTATAACAGTAGTGACTAACCAATACATAATGCTCAGAGATACTGTAATTATTTAGAGGAATACACTCTGTTTTTGCGTTCCAAAGGTGATGTACTTCTGCATAACATTCACAAGCAGTGCAAAACAAAACTACCCAGTATATAGGGTGAAATGTCCATGTTATGTCCCAGGACTAGTATGTAGCACCCAGTTACAACTCCCTGGCTGTCAAAAGGCAGGAAAACATCATAGATTCTGTTAAGCTACAAATGTATATGTTAGCCGTCTCCTTCTGCACTAATCATAGTTGATGGGGATCCATCAAGACTCATAAGTGCTTACCTGAGGGGGAGAAGCTGGCTTACAGCCATTTAAGAACTACTAAACCTGGGCCTCGGGGGAGATAGGAGGAACTTAGTTCAAGTTTCTGAAACGATTCTACTAGCAGTGAGAGGTAGAAAAGTAAAAGGTTGCGATATTTTATGTTAGTTTGGCTGAAATGGGAAGTATACAGTAAGTGTGAGTTTTATACTGCAAATGCTTATTCAGCTAGTGATCCAAATCATTTTCAGGCATGTTTCAACCAAACTGGTGCAACCACGTCGACTATTAATGGCATGTTCATGAAAACATGTATAAAAATACCTGTAGCATTCTAAGTCCTAGCTAATATACAAATAAAATGATAGCTCTTCAAAACCTTGGGCTCACAGCTGTCCTTGGAAACCTGCTATAAGTGTTCTGCTGTGGATCATCTTGGCTAACTGCTCCCTAGATTCCAAGCCAGGGGATTTTTGTTATGTTTTGTTAGAATGAGTATGATTGTGATGAGCACCTATTTACAAATGTATTTTTCTATTTGCCACCACAACCCTTTAAACCCATGAATACAGCCTACCAGTGAAAAAGGTTTGACAATAGTGTATTAAAAAAAAGAAGAAAAAAAAAAAGGAGGACCACCATCCACTGATCCAAAAAAATGTTAAAGGGCAACTGAATCCTAACAGCTTCCAAAGCTAAGCTGTTGGTCACTGTAAACAAGTTGCTTCATCTGAGTGAATTATCAGCTTTGCAATTTTCTCACTGGGTGTCCTCTGCTTTCTATCAACACATATCTAATTGAGAAACAAGGGTGTGTCTGCCAGAGGTGTACAGAGAATTTCATAGTGAAAAGGCTCCAGTTCTAATTGAAGCGACAACAGCCCTTAAGTTTTACAAGGATGTTCTTGGCACATTCTATATTTAAAATAAAAGTACACACGTGTGACCAATTAAAGCCCAATAGAACGTTCAGTTTAAAGCAGCTAAACATATTCCAGGTGCATCAAAACAAAAAGGTGTGCAAAGTCTTCTAGTTTGTTTCTTTAAAAAGTCAAAAATTCTGCCCCTGCCAAAAAAAGGACCCTTGCACCCCTGTTTGGAAGCAGTGATCTCTCTGCAGGGGTCTGACACACCCATTGCTGAGTTAGATCCAGAGTTCTCCAATCAACAGGAAGCTTGAACCCACAGGGGAGATTTACCCTGTTGTCCCAATGGCTGCTGCCATTGGAACAGAAAGTGAAGGGAAATCTTTTTCTGGAAACATTTATCAAAGTTGAGATTTCCCCTCAATGTTAGGGAGATTTTCATTACTTGCTGTGCAGTAAAAATTCTGCAATAAAAAAAAACCTTTCACACCTATTCCTTTCAAATTAACTGACAGTCCAGGACTAAACAGATTGGACTTTTAGATTGTAAGCCCTCAGGGACAGGGCCCTCCTTACCATCTTGTCTTGAATTGTATTGTGATTGTAATGTCTTCCTTATATTGTAAAGGGCTGCACACACTGTTGGCGCTATATAAATCCTGTATAATAATGTATAAGTAATACACTGTAAAAAAGTTTATATTCAATATAAAACAGAGGAAGTTACTATTGCATCATGGGAGCTTTTATTGGCCTTCTTTAGACCTGTTCAGTAAGAACATACTGAGGAGGAGGGAGTTCATTTACTGACATTTTTCCACATGAACCTCACTGCTAGAGTAATAGAAACCCTATAAGGAGTAAGTGTTTTTATTCCCCACAGAGAGGTTTCATTTGTTTGTTTGTTTGTTTTTAAAAGGAACCAATGACATATTATATGACCTATTTATCTGCAAAATATGATTAGAGGGATGCTAAAATATGAAAACCCAAAAGCACATAAAGATTCAGGAAAGCCATTTATGGATTCTTATTCTTACTTACATTTGTTGTTTTCTTATAATAATCAATATTGTTGACATCTCGTGCCAGACCAAAGTCTGCAATCTTCATAACATTGCTCTCAGTGACCAGCACGTTCCTGGCTGCAAGGTCCCGGTGTATACACTACAACATATAACCACAACTGTATTGGTGCTAATAGAGAACTATGGGAAAATGCAAAAGCATATTGTAGAACTGAAATCATTTTTTTTTTTACAGTTTTGGATAGAGTAAGGGAGGGTTACAATCCCTGTCAGATGTGTACAATTGAGGATATTTCCCTTCACTTCCTGTCCGATAGCCACAGCAGGAAGTGAGAGGAAATCCCTCCAAAGTGAATATCCTTGGTGTTCAGCAGTGTCCCTATTTTCCATCTATTCCTGTTCTGGCAACGACTCAAAATTTTGAATTGTCTTTCACATTCGGAGAGAGCGGTCACCAGGATAGAGAAGGTGTATAGCCCTAATGAGGAAACACACAGCAAGAAAAACCTGACAGGTGTTCTAATCCCTCCCCACTCTATCCAAAATAATAGTTTAAAAAAAAGCTTTGGCTTCAGTTGCATTTTAAAGTCCACATGAAGCCTAACACTTTTTTAAAAAATCTTTGCATATTCCTGTATCCCCACATGTAAGGATTTGTGCAATATCTTTGATTGGAAATTATCAAAATACCTTTTACTCTCAGTACAAATGTTGCTTCCTGGTGTCTGACTGCAGTGATCTGCATTGGCAGAGCCGAGTAGCAACAGCCATACCCCTCAGCACAAGGATCCTCACACAGACTTATACAGCAGAGATGGGGAGGAGGTGTGTCTGACTAGGTCTGTTATATTGCAGGTTGTACTGTGTCCAACTCTAATGCCTAATAAACTGCACGGACTCCCTGCACAACTGCTATAAATGGATCATGAAGGTAAGATTATGAAAATGGAGGCTATGCATATCTATAAAATAGATCTATGAAAATGCAAATCTATTTATGTAACTTCAACTGGGATTTCACTTCAGCTTACTGAGCGGTTTAATGCTGTAACAAAAGAACAATGAAATGAAAACTTTTTAAAATAATAATAAATGTCTATGTTGATGCATTGCTAGTTATACATCTGTTAATATTAAATGGAGCACAAAGCCAGAATTTTGTGTTCTTCAAAAATGTGTCATTTAAAAATGAAAGGGATTGTTCTTAAATGTTTACACACTTTTAGGGGAAATAGCCAAGATACACATTTTGCAGAGTCTGCAAAATAAGACGAGTGCCTAGGGGCACTCAGCAAATACTTGCTTCTTTATAGGGGTACACTAATTTAACCAAGTAAGGAAATGCTGTAATTGAGGTATTGCACTCAGTGCTGTTGGTAGTAATCAGAACACAGGAGTCCTTTATGCAGCTCTACAGGTCCTTCATATTAGGAAGTAAAATGAAAACATTTATCCATTTAGCAAGGCATACTTTAGGGCCCTGCATAATATTAGGGGAACAAAACAGGTCATAAATACGACTTACAAAGCTGATCATTTTACTCCCGTCTTGCCATATTTAATTGGCCAGAAAGACGGCATTATGCATATTACACAGGTATACAATTTGCTGAACAAATAGCTTCAAATGCTTATTATTAAAGTAATAACCATACTCTGCTAAAAGTCTTTTATTACAAGGGAAAGCAGCGTGAAGCAAAGAACGCCCATTACAATCCACCATTTTTGCTTTACCTTCTGTGATGCCAAGTACTCCATGCCCCTGGCCAGCTGGTAAGTGCAGGATACCAAGTCTTTAAAAGTCATCTGTTCTCCAGGCACCCTGTTAATGTCATAGGAGTACTCCATCTCAACTGGGCGCCGGGCCCTGAGGTACTCACGTAGGTTCCCTTTAGCAGCATACTCTACAATTACATATAAGGTACCTACAAACAAATACAGTGGTTAGAAGGTAATTCACACCACATCTTGGACAGTCTCAGCTTTATATGTGAATAGACTTATCATAAAGCAGAGCACAAGGCAGAGCTTGATACATTGTTGAAATGCACACATGTATACTGTTTAAGCTGCCTAAAGCTTTGCAACTCTGTACAGCTTGTCTTGTTTAACACATTCCTGATAGGAGGGTGACACCGCTCAACAGCTTTCAGTGTCTCTACCTCTTGGCCTTCACAGTGGACAATGAATCACCATCATCATCTCTGGCCAATGAGTAGGTAGGTGACTTGAAGAACAGTAAGACGGAACCAGAAATAGCTGTGGGATCTCACTGGCAGTTTATTGTGGAAATTGTGTGTAAATCACAATGCTGGGTGAACAGAATTAGAAAACTTTTTACACGTTGAACAGTAAATATATTTTTTCCATTCACACCTCAGCATTTTTGCTACACATTTACCGAAGCACAACAAAGTGCAACATGAACATAGCCATTATTTTCAATAGTGCCTGTTCACCCCTGAGCATTGTGTCGCTTGATAAAAAACACAAGCTTTTTTTGGGCAAAATCCAGTGTTTTTGGACCCTTCGACTTCAATAGGAGAGCCTTGAAAATGCCTGAAAAACACGCGTAGCACACATTTATTTGCGCATTTCTCACCTAACAAACTCCTGCTGCTATTAACTAGTATTCCATTGGCTAAAATAAAGAGCCCAACTCTGAAAACACCTGGAAAATGCACAAAACATTATTCAAAATCAACTGAAAATGTTCACGACGCTCAAGAGTGAATGTGGGCTGTGTATGAAGCCAAGTTTACCTAGATTCCACTTTAAATGTACACAATGTTATTAAAGTGTATATATATATTTTACCAACCTTTTTTGGCCCTGTATCCTGCTTTGCAATGTGCTACACAATTACTCCTCTCCTTGATCTCCGCCATACAGTCCTTACTGCCTTTGGACTTAATTTACTAACATGTAAAGCAAGGTGAAGAACCGTAACCTATTGTAAATATTCAATCAATTGCAGGGAAATTTTTAAAAAATAGAGCTTCTGTTGCCCCAGATTGGATATCTGAACACATATATAAAATTAAAAAAATTATATCATAGCAAACAATATGTACAGCATCACTGGGGAAAGAAAGTAACATTATAGTGGTCATGGCATATAGTGGTCATGGCATTATGTAGAAATAACAGGGAGCAAAGTACCAGGAGAAAGTCTGTACAAATGGTCTCTCGTCTGAATTTTCTCTACTGGAAAAAGCCAAGACACTTCTGAGCTTAGCGAACCTTTAACCGTAATTTAGGTTGGCCATAAGCTACTAAAAAGATTAAGGAGGTTGCTAAAAAGCCTTTATTACCATGCTTAAACCACAGACAGTGGCTACACTCAATAATTAAAACGGCGTAGACAGTCGCTAAACTCACTAATTAAAAAAAGACACAGACGGTCAGTAAGTCCACCAATTGATTTGGCATGTTAATAACAGGACAGAGGTAAAGTCTAAAGGTCACAGAAGTTAGTCTAAACTTTGGATGCTAGAGAGGAGAAAAGTGTACTTGTATAGGCTGCAGGGTGGGAATGCCTGTCATTACAGTGCCGCCTGACACTCTCCCTCCTAATGAGCTGTATTGGTCCTTTCATTATCAAGGACATAATTAAAGACTTGCTGAGTAGCACCTTGTTGTGGCACTCACCTCCTTGTGTGCATGCACCCAGCAGATTGATAATATTCTTATGTTTTCCAATCATCTTCATCATCTCCATCTCCGAGACCAGATCAGCTAGGTCTTTCTCAGTAGCATCATCTATGTGAAGATCCTCAAAGTGTTATTCACATATAAAACCAGCTTAAAATCTTATGACTACAGCTAATTCAGCCTTTCACTGGTATAAAGGATAATATGGCTGCACCTAGCACCATGGTGCTGAAGAAAATCGCTGACTAAAATGATTGATTTTGTTTTGGGTAGAGATTAAAAAAGGAGACAGAGTATGTTAT
Organism: Nanorana parkeri; assembly: GCF_000935625.1. Lineage (NCBI taxonomy): Eukaryota > Metazoa > Chordata > Amphibia > Anura > Dicroglossidae > Nanorana > Nanorana parkeri. Next base: position 653,622 of record NW_017306981.1, on the reverse strand, counting down.
TTTAAATGAAGGCGAACAGGAAAAATCAGTAAAAGAAGACATAAAATACTTACCTGGTCCCATCTAACATATCTTTGATCTTCACTCTCAAAGAGCTACGCTGGCTGTAGAACCTTCAGCATCCATCACTTCCAGGAGTAGAGAACGCCTGGTCCACTGCTGTGTTTGTGGTTTTACCTAATGGCTAATATGTTATTACTTTTTCCTGTAGTAATGTAGCTACAGGCAGGTGGAACCACAGCACGCAGAAGTGGACTAGGTATCAAACACTTGGATGCTGAATATTCTTCACCCAGCATAGCTCTTTAAAATGAGCAAGGAGTTGCAGTGTAGGCAATGGGACAGGTACAGTAAGTATTATTCCTTTTCTTGTACAAAGGTTTTTTGCAACCGAGTCAATTTACTAAACAAATGCATTTAATCCACTTATGTATTTACTGCCGGTCTCTAAATGTATTTGTTCATACACATCCATATTTGTACCTGAATCTGTCTGTAAATTCACAGTAGAGCAGGCTTCAGACTGGGAGAAGGATGGACAGGACTAGGAGTGTAGTGTGCATGCACTGTAAACACACATGCTGATTGGAAGAGAGGACAGAGTGAGCAGAGGGATGGCCCCATCAATACTCTGCTGGTCCTCCACACTCCAATCAGCAAGTGACTGAGAAAGCACAAGTCATGTCATACAAATGATCCACATAACAATATTGCCATCTATTCTTTGATATTTAAGTAGATCTATAGCCCAAACCTTTTCTTTTAAAGTGGCACTGAACTCAGGAGTTATATCTTAAAAATGCATTCAAGGACCTTAACTATTATCATAAATATATCTTATTTGTCTATCACTCAGATCCTCAAATCATCTCTGAATTGGTGATGATATTGTCCTTCCTTCTGGAGGGTGGCTACTTTTGCTCCCCATGGTTCCTATATGTGTTTTAAAGTAGTCACCACTCCAAGCTCACTCCTGTGATGGACTACAATCTAACGTTTAGTTTACTCATTTGCATTGAGATTGCAGTCCATCACAGGAATGAGCTTGGAGCAGTAGCTACTCTGCAACACACAGGGACCATGGGGAACAAAAGTAGCCATCCTCCAGAAGGACGGACAGTATCGGCATGAATTCAGAGATGATTTGAGGATCAAAGCTGAGTGATACACAAATAAGCCACATTTATGTTAACAGTTAGGGTACTTGAATGCATTTTTAAGATTTACCACCAGAGTTTAGTGTCACTTGAGTTTTTGATAGGGTAGGGAAGGATTACAATGGAAGGGAGCCATCCAAACTCCCTCCCTTCTGTACACTCACTAGCTTACAGGAGAGGAACTCCTACTGAAAGCATAATTTCATCTTTCTTCTGGAGTATAGCAATTTATTAAAAATACATAACCTCAGATAATTATCCCCATCAAGCTGAAAAAATTATTTTGTGACCTTTCAAAGAATATATATGTGAACTAAAGGATGTTTTATATACTTACCTAGAATGGTTCTTCAACAACATAGCTATAAAAGTGATTGATTGTATATAAACTCTGCACAGATTTCAGCATATACAACTTATATGCAGAATAGTGGATCTACCTTGCTGGATGAGAATGCATGTCACTGAATAGTAGTAATTTAAGGCTTCATGGAGAGGAACATTAGAGCAAGAAAGTACTTGCAGACAGCATTTAATGGAAAAAGGCAGTAACAGAGCCCTGAGCGATCACACACACAAGGGATGGTGGCGAAAGGATTGCATAATTTAAAGGACACAAATCAGTAAATTACACTTCTTCCCATACGTGCTGTCTTTCTTTAAATCACAGAGAGGGGCAGCAAAACTGTCAGAGCTTCTGATTTATCCTCAGGTCAGGAATGTGACCCTATGTCCCCCACAGAGAAGGGAGAAGACAGCCACACCCCTCCCCCCTTACCTTTCAGCATTTTTAAAGCAACAGTCACTGACTCCTTAGGCCGGTCTTTGTCGATCCCTACAGCCTCTGCCATGACCACTTGTCCAAAACAGCCCTCACCAAGGGGTTTTCCCAGCGTCAGCCTGTGGATATATGCACATATTATTAACATGCAAAAAACAGCAGGCTCTGCCTTCACCATGCTAATAAAAATACAGAAACCTGAAAATATGTACAATAGCACAAAAAAGGAAGGTTAAGGGGGACTGCCAGTATCTGCTGTGCCGACAGCCACCAAACACTGATGGCAACTTTTACACAACACTCATAAATGTGTGTCCTTTTGACTTTTGTATTCTGCATTCTTGTTCTAGGTCAGTGACTCAAAAAGCATTGAAACAATTGGGTCAGCATAACAGCTATTCAGAATGATGTCAGTAGAAGCCTATACATTTCTCATAGCAAAGGTTTACTTTAATTGTATATGTAGTATTTCATAATATGCCTTTCTTTATATAGGAAGACTAGGGATGCACCGCAATTTCACCCGCCCGAAGCCCCCAGCAGTAAAGTAAAAAAAATAAAAATAATAAAAATAAAGTATAAATTTTTTTTAAAGTTTATTAAAAAAATAAAATATTTTTTACAAAATTTGAAAAGGGTAGAAAAAAAATGTTTTTGGTTTCGGCCTGGCTTTTTTTTTTTCAGTTTTAAAAATTTAATTTTGGTGCACCTCTCATTGAGTACTTCCTGCATACTATGCCTTTCTATATATTCTGTATATGAAGGTCATACAAGTAGCTTCTGCCCAGAATGCCATTAATAATATCTGAAAGACACATTAGCCCTGTAGCCAGCTAAAAGAATATACCTGAACTTGGATGGTTTAGTTACTGGCCTCAAACTGAAATTAGTAAAACAATCACTCAAAATTAATAAGCACAACATCTATTAATACATCTGTCTAAATGTCTATTGGGCCAAAAATATGTTTCTGCTATACCTGGTATTGCTGAGCACCCATCTCCAATATCTGCTTTTAGCGCTCATCATACCTGCAGTGTGATCTTCAAAGGCCTTTGTTACATGGTCTGCAGCTCAGGTGAAGATTACACTGCAGGTAAAATTAGAGGTATAAAGCATATATAAAAGAAAAAATAGCCAGCAACCCAAAAGGTTGAATATTACTGGCCAAATACCAAGATTTGTCAAGGCTTGGTTATTTAGCTAATGAATACATCAGATTCCTCCAGCTTTGGCAGAACAATCACATATAGGAAGACAGTGGTAAAATGACATACTTTTCTCTTGAGAATTCCCACTTGGGATCATGAGGAAGTTCATACTCCGATACATTGGGTAGCAGGACTGTATCAGCACTGGATAACAAGCGAGTAGTAATCCGCACCAAGGGTGTTGTGGAGTTCATAGAGGAACTGGAATCTGCCGACACCTGCAAGAGGAAAGAGTGATGTGATAGGTGCCCAATGGAAACAGCATTAGGAAAAGCCCCCCAGTCAGCCCACCATGTGCCAACTAGATCGATGACCATAAAGTCATAAAAAGTTAGTAGAAAATATATATTTTTTTAGAACAGTCTCTTCTCAGTCATCAGACTGACTCCTATGCTGCACCCAAATCCTAACTATAGCTTCATTTTGATGGTACTGTGACCCATATCAGTCAATCAGAGCTCAGCTTTCATTGGTATAACTACAGTAAAATGTTAAATGCGAATTTCTGATTGTCTTTATGCATTACACATTCATGTTACTAAAGTAGTTTGTTAAAAGAGATTTATGCCATAGTTATATAGCATTTAATTGTGTTGAGTCCTATTGCCATTCTTTTGCATTTATCTTTGCCTAAAATTATGACATAAAAACTTTCAGCTACAGGAGTACACTATCCCACTGTATAAACTGGGTGAGTGTAATGAGGTATCTCAAGACAGAATCATATTACCTGTTACTGCTGCCCTTTAAAAAGAAAAACAGCATTACAATGAAAAGTTAAATCTGATACATGAGGCCAAAACAGAAGCATGCAGGTATACACGTGAAGCATGACTCAAGTCGCAGACTAGACAACATTGTAGTAGAAGTGAAACCTTATGCCATTATGCCTGGGCAACCGATAAGTGCATTTTACTGTAGAATATAAAACATTTCTCCATTGTTGAATGTTAACATTATGAAGTGCAATGAATTAGCAAAAGGGAGTCTCAAAACTTACAAATTCAAATCTTCCATACTACTTAATGAATATTCCAGAAGCACTTTGTTGTCTGGACAAATAGATGTTGGCAAAAACTGTAAAAGCTTCAAGTTCTGTCAACAGTCCATTCCAAACAGATCTGACTCCCGTGCGAGGCTCAAGCTTCAGGCCTAACCAAAGGAGCAATAACGAGATTTTCTGACCATTGGAAGCACTCAATGATGACTGGATGCACTCAATCGCTGCCCAAGACTTTCCAACCTATTCACCTGGCCTTCTTAAGAGGGATGCGAGAAGCTAAATCTACGTGCACTGCCTCTGGAGTGTAGAGGGTGGCCAAATGCCTTCCCACACATTGTTCTTGGGGAGACATCTGGCCGTGTATGACCAGCTTAAGATCTATGACTTTAATATTGGTAAAATTATATAGATTTTTATGCATTTTGGGACAGTCCATGTTGCTTTTTGGCAACGAGATTAAAACTTGCATCTTCCCAATCATCAACATTCATGACTGGACCCGATTGATTTCCAAAAAGCAAAATCAACTGTTCATGTGGACATTTTTAATAAAGAATATGAACAGCTCTGTTGTTGTAATGACAGACTTGGGATATTCCACCTCCATCAGCTAATCATCAGACAGAATGACAATTTTCTTTTTTAATTTTTCTACAAAAACACAGGATAAAGCCTGACCACTAGGTACATACACATCTATTAAACTCTACATGGATACTACATCTATAATGGCATGATGTAAGCAAAAAGCATAATTGTAATTCAGGTTTGACATACTACTTACAGAAATGTAGATATACCATATTCAGGTGCACTCAAACTGCTATTGTAGTGCATGACAAAAAAAAAAGTCTAGGGCTACTTGTCTTTTAATAGGAACCTCATAAATCAAGAGGGACTTTCTAGCAAATCCTTATGTTAATATAAATTGAATTCACAGTACATTTCACTGGGCCATAGCACTAATCCAGTTGCACTGGATATTTTTATACTTTATCACTTTCCTCTAATATCTATGAGCACATGGTAGCTGACAGACAACGAGAAGTAGGTTTTTTGAACTCTTTATCTACTTTCTGTTACCTGGCGGTGGAGAGGTATTCGTTTGCTGAGTTTATGGACAACAGGTGGCCTGATTAATGATTTCTTCTTTTTAGCTCCCTGACGAAGCTGGAATATGATGCAAACTCCGATGAAACAGAAGATGAGGAAGCCACCGCCAACATATATAGCGATTTCCATGTAGTAAGGCAGAGAAGTATCCTCCATAGGAGTTTCTATACCTGAAAACGATGTGGGGGGAGAAATGTGAGCTGTGGCTAATAGAAAAATAGAGGGGTTAGAGGATGGATGAAGAATCCTATACCAAAGTACACAAACTCCAGATGCATACACATCTATACATAGAAACACACACATACACGCACACGATAGGCAGGCCTTAGAATGACTCTAGTCTACCACTAAACATACAGCATATAGTGCTTGATTAATTAATCTGTTCATTTTATGTGGCTATTCTAGTATTTCCATCAGAGGTTGCAAGATTATTTGACTTGGCATTCTTATATTACTTATGTTTTACAACTATGGCACTGGATTTTAAAGAAAGCATCAATTTCTACCTCTTCCACCATCATAATTCCCTATTTAAAAAAAATGGTATGTATGTTCATATATAAAAATCTGTAGAGAAAGGATATCCTTTAAAATGTGAAGTACATGTGTCCCCAATGGAAAAATTTCCTTGTTCTGGTGGCAATTCAAAATTGTGGATTTACCCTCCAATTTAATTCCCCAGTACATTGGTGATCATGGCAATTAGAGCGAATCTCTCTAATGAGGACACAGGCAGGATTAAAATCCTAATAGGGGTTGTAACCCCTCAACACTCTATCCAAATCTAGTAAAATGTTTTGTTGTTAGTTCGGCTTTAGGGTTACAAGCCACAATACATGTTTAATACTTAATTCACTAGTAGTCTAGCTACATTTAAAAAACACGTCTAAGCTCAATAAATAGCTTGGTTCTGAATTTAAAACCATAACAAGCTTGAACTGATTTAATACACAACATTATTAGTTGTTAATTTGGATCAAAAAGCTGTGTATTTACTAAAGGCAAAGCAAGTTGTCACAAGCACTTGCCTAAATTAAGTTGGTGCAGATACATCAACCTTTGTGTAAAAACAGGCAACTTATTGGCGTGTTAAAAGAAATCAAAGGTTGGTACAACTTGGAAACCCACCTAAAGGTGGGTTTGCATGAGGAGTATACAGACCTTCCGAAATGAGAGTACTGCCTAGCTACCAGACGGCAGCCTTGACCTTCTCCCTTGTTGTAGGTACTTCTATCTAACAGAGTTTTTCTACGTTTCCCTGCACTTAAGGACTAGCTCTGCACACACAGCTTGAACACCTGACCTCCGCATCCTGGAACCAAGACGTTGAATGATGGCTGTATGTGAACATAGTGCAATCATGCATTGCTAGTACTGGCAGGTGATGATGCCCAACAGTGTGCAGCACACGGTGGTGACTCACAGCCACACTGACCTGATTTGACATCAGCCTACAGTTTACGTATGGGCAGAAGCTGGCAACAAAATAGCTAAATGCCTTGATTGGCATGTATGAGGAAGGGGAGAAACATGATCATCCAGCTGAACTGAAAATAAAATGTTTTACAACAAGTATTTGCCCTAAATTTATAAAGTTAAAATGTATATCTCATGTGTAATGTACAGTTAGGACTGGAAGTACTATTACATTTATATTTAAACTGACAGTATAATATATACAACCATATAATGTTTAAAATATATTAACATAATCAAGGGGCTAGTCCATCCAAAACTATTATTTTTAGTTTTAGTGGATATTAGAGTGTTAAACCAACCACTCACTTATTTCTGAGCAGGTCCCACTTTCTCTGATGGTTTTAAATATAGCTTTCATTATGTAAAATGCAACATTGGGAACATTCAATGGTGAGCTTAATCAACAAAAACTCAAAGATGGAGAGTGAATCCCTGAGGGGAAAAAAGCCACCAGACATCCTCTGTCAAAAATATCATTTTTGGATAGGTTGTTTAAAATATAAAAACACACACACATCACTCAATACCCAAGTGTGCCATAAACCACATATGCATACAGCAAACATGTTTCTAAAACAGCTGAACAGTGAGCATTGACTACCCTCTAAAGGGAGGGAAGTATTACCTTTCTACGTTAAGTAGCTGTTTGTCCCCAAATTATTATAGCAGCAGAAAAAGAAGAAAGAAAAACGGATTGAAATGTCTAAAGAGATTGGACAGACCAAAGACGACAGAAGAGATCTATATACAAAGTAATGTTTTTCCTTTATGATTTAAACCCTTTGCCATGTGTATTTTTTCCTTTTCAGGAGCATCAGGGGTTAAATCAAAACAGAGGTAAAACATCTTGCCCAGATTGCACAAAAACATGCTATGCAATCAGGGAACCATGAAAGTAAATGCAAGGGTAAACCTGCAACACTGTTAACACCTGGATCGTGGAGAAATAGCCATTTTGGTTTGATTTTGGTGGGTGATGCTCATCTCTGGACAGCAAGATGTACGTCACAGGGTTAAAATGAATTAGGATTCGCCTGCAACCAATCAACTTCTCGTCTTCCAGAGTGTTTTATGTGCATATCACATTTAAGGGACGATATTAGGAACATTTTAGATACCATAAAATCTCAAATAAACTCTTCAGTTAAAAAGTACATTTAAATAAAAACTTATTCTATATTCCAGTCAACCTCATATCAAGTCCCAAGGAGGACTTGATATGATAGACAGAGATATTACACACATTCTATTTGAAATGGCTGTTGAGTTCTTCTTCTGATGAAGCAGACAATAGTCCGTAAAATGCATTAACAACATGACCTCTGGCCTAACGTTATTGTACAGCAATGTAAACTAGTATTCGGTGGAGCTTAAAATGCATCAATGGTTGTGATACAAACAATTAACGTAATGCTTGTTTTTATGAATTACTATGGAATACCTGTTCAATATATACCTAAAAATAATGTACTTCTGAACTTAAGTATTTATCTGTGATTTTATGGCATCCAGGAACTAACTTCTAAAATGTGATATGCACACAGAACACTATGAAAGACGAGATGTTTATTGATTGCAGGCCAATATTTAGCAACTTTTTAATGCACTGCGTAAGGATTTATTTAAAAGTCTTGCATAACTTCTGTAAATGTGGTGGTAGAAAGAATCACAATGTTGGTACATTTAAACTCTTGCACAGTGTTTACAGTTGACCCTGCAATAGCACAGGAGGCAGAAACCCAAGACAGTAGCATAATACCTGGCAGAACCGTCAACCAGGCAGAATGTTGAGAAATCCCAATGGAATTTCCAGCTATACAAGTATATTCCCCAGCATCCTCAAAAGAAACATTTTTGACATACAAGACTTCTATCTCTTCATCTGTAATGTTAACACCGGCAGCCTGGAAGAGAGGGAGGGCAAAAAAGAAAAGAGAAAAAGCAACACCCAATGAGAAAGGGATACATGTGGAGGAGGCTCAGGAGATATCTTACTCTTGGAGAGGCATACAAACCTCTCAGGATCTCCCTCGTGTTCCACTGAGACCTTCTCCAAAGACCCAACATACCAAAGAATCACCAAGAAAAACTTTCCATTTTGGAAATGCAGGGTGCAGATTAATGCACATGACCCTTCACCAGGATTTATCACCATAAATGCATGCAATCACATAACATGGAAAAACAAGACTCACAAAAGGAGGATTTCACCTTCTGGTACATTATCATAAGAAGAAGGGGGGTATAGAACAAATAGAATGGACTACATTAGTATATGGTCAGTGAGTTAGCGGCTTCACCAATGGGCACTCCCCAGAAGATGACTGATACCCATATATCCCTTTCATGCAGTGGTGGAACCCATTATATAACTTCAGCCTATTTTTAAACCAATGAGGTAAAATCACCTAATTTCTGACTTCCTACTGCAGCCAGAATAATTGGGCAGCCTCCATAGTTGCCATCTAAACCAAATGTTGGTCACTGAAATAAAAAACAGAACTGGTCTAAAACTGAGAGCAAGGACAATTCAGATAATATTTCACTAAGAAGCATGTTTCAGAAAGAGATGCTCAACCAGCCCAAATGGCAGTTGATGAGCCTGTTACATGCATCCATTCCAGGGGATGTCCTGTCTTGCACAACCCCCAACTGCTACAATATATTCAGTTGCTATGCACAAAAAATCCAAAAGAGGCTGAGGTTTGACTACAACTGAGAATGTTCCACTCACTAAAAAGGTGCTTAAACCTCCTGCACAAGCTGTTGAAAAGAAACATAGAAAGTGTATAACCAAGATGGGGGAAGAAATACAGAAGGGTAAAGGACATTGTTCAGTGAAATCCTCCAGTTTTGTGTGCATTTTTCCATGGCCGTACAAGAGTGCAGCAAAACACCAAACCCAGATTGTTTGTCCAACGCCACCTTTGCCAGAAGCACCAAGAGCCCATCTGCATCCCGTGCAAGGCAGGAGGAGACGTTACCTGGTTCTTTTTTCATCACCGTGAGCCAGGCTGACTTGTTGGCCTTTCCAATATAATTGGAGGTGAGACAGACATATTCCCCCGCATCTGCTTCTGTCACATTGTACAGATTCAGCACCTCAGCACTGGAACTGTTTATTCCCGAGTGCTAGAAACAGGCAGGCAACACATGGGATTAACATACAGAGCTGCAATCCAGGAGAGTATGGCTCAAACTACAACTTAAATGAACTCACCAGATAAACATAAAAAAAGCAAAATGATTTGTTTGGGTTACATCATCATTTTTCTTTGCACAGCTTTAATTATTAGGAGGTCAACAATTACTGCAGCATGTGAGTGTTACAGACCCACCAACATGACCCTCATAATAAAAGGTACAAAACATTCATACTGAAACATTTTTGTTCAGTGTCACCTGACCGTTAACTATGCTCAGGGTATTGCAATCAAGAGTGGGAAGATGATCAGTAGAATATTTTGTACCTTAAAGAGTGGGTCATATTTATGAATGCTCTGGCATTATAGATGTCCTTATTTTCTAAGCCAAGACTGACTTTGACTAGATGTGAACAGCAACTGGGGACATACAACTGGTCTGTCAAAACAATCTAACTTATCAGAATTAAAGCATTGATGTGCTGCCAAATTCAACAACCTAGATATTTTAGAAGTAATAGGGACAGGTTTTAAGCTTTGGAAATGGTAGTGTTAAAAATTGGAAAGGAATCACACAGATTCACTGAGATGCAGGTTATTATTAATCAGTTAACTTTTTGTTGACAAATGCCTTATCTGCAACAAACCGAACGTATGATGTTGCAAATTATGCGTTTGTCAAGAAAAGACTATAAAAGATTTTTCTTCTAAACAAAAACTTTCCTAAGGTTTCGAATGACAGCTGTTTGCATCTTTTACCATGATGTATTGACATATCTATCATTTAAGTTTTTGATCATGGGTGGTCTGCCAATATGGAAATTAGCGGTTTTCTTAAACTGGCATCATTTGTGGACTATACTCGGCATGATGTAAAGTAAGCCTGCGACCACCAACAAAAATATAAACTAGCGGTTAAACCAAAGACTAGACACCTTCAGTTGTATGAATGCCAGTGTTGTCCTGCAGAGTGTTTGGGTGCCCCAGAAACCCAGTTCATCCTCTACTAGGAAGAGCAACTAGCTTCTGTGATTAGCCCCACACCTCTTCTGATTTACTACTGGTCATTCACTACAAGGGTTTGGACACTTAACCAATAGTAAAACACAGAGATGGAAGAGAGAGAGACTAAGCCAGTGACTATAGAAGCTGGTTGGTGTGTCCAATAAGAAAATTGGTGGCAATTAAAAGCCCACAGATTGGCGGGGTGTTCTTGAAGAGACCATTAAATATTTAATTTCTGGATCGCTGAACATAGGGAGAATATTACATGTAGGGAACAACACCCTATTCCAGCTACTTTTCTAATGGGAGAGAAAATCTGGATAATACAAAGAGGAAACAACATCACAGTCACAGCTTTATAGCTTTAACTACCATAATTTGTTAAACCTAAAAATTGTAATAATCTCTTGTTATATCATCATTCATCATAATCGCACACTGTTCTATAAATCTTATGACAAGGGATTTTTTTTTTTAAAGTTGTGTGTGTTACCGAGAGCAAGTAATCCGGTGCAAATGTTCATATTGCAGCTGCTATTTTACAGTGATGATTGGTTGCTATGAGCCACACTGGCAGTTTATATTTGAGTATTACAGACCATTGCCCTATAGATATTCCAGTAATTCTTACCTTCAAAACCTTCATGTATGGGATCCCATCCTCTCCATATCGGCTCCCATTCTCCTCCACATAGCGTATCCAGCGAATGTGGGGCTGTGCGTCGCTGTACACCTTGCATACAAACTCAGCATCCCCTCCAACAAACGAAGTAGTATTTGCAGGGAGACCAGCTTGCAGTATGGGTCGGTGAGAGGAGCGCTCTGATGGCAGAACAGAGAAACCCAGTTAATAATTAAAAGGGAAAGTATAGTATATACACTTTATTAACACTTTTATAAGATTGCTTGTACATATTTTCCTTTTTGTGTTAGAGATGTGGAGATTAACCATTAGGGGAGCTCTCAGTGGCTCAGTGATGTTACTTCATCTCTTTCTTATCAACTCGTGAATACTAAACGGTCACTCAATGGTCATTGTTTTCAATGAGCACTACTGACACCAATATGTGCGTCATCAGACACTGAAAAGGGACTTTCAGTGTCTGATGACTAATGTACCGCTTTGGGATGCTAAAATTCTGAATAATCATACCGCCAGGGAGGTTAAAGCATTACCACACATTGATAAGATTATTTACATCAAGCTGATCTCCTTTAAAGCTTGTTTATCTAAAAATATTCAAAAGATTATACATTCCTTTTAATAACTAAATTACATTAATAAATCATTTTGGAATATGTAGGCAACAGAAATTGGGTACCAAGATGGAACAAAACATGTTGAGACTGTACACAAGATATTGTAATGACCGATAGTAGAATTTGGAAGATAATAGGTGACTAGGATGAAAACAATTATTACTGTTATTAAAAGGGAAATAAAACATATTTCAAATATTATGTTCACTTTGCGTATGAATAGCAATTTAAAGCAGAAGTACTTTGGTTCACACAGAACAGTCAGAGGTAAGAGTAATATATAGTATTACAATTAACCCCCAAAGCACCTTTAATTAGTGCTTTTTGGACTCCTGGCAGAACTCAAGTTATATATTAATATAAATTAAATTTGACTTATCAGCCTCCTATAATCCCCTACAACACCACCACCACACAAAATTAGAATGTAAATGTGCAGCATTAGGATCCAATCCATTGTGCTACTGTTCACATGGAACGAAAAAGGTACATGCTGGCAGGTGGAGAGTGCAGAAAGAGGAAAGGCATGAGCTCATCATTGTGCTGCTGCTTCTACACTATCCAGTCATTAGCTGGAAACAGAGAAGGAAAAACTATTCCACTCTAAGATGTACAACTACCCAGAGGGAAAGGGGCTTTAAAAAAAACATTCCAAACATAAGCTGGAAACAGAAAGGGAACCTGACTGTATTGCTTAACTGCTGCAGAGAAAAGTGAAGTCATCAACCTGATGGTGTTGTGTGCAGGGCAGTGTAAATCGCAGGACTAGAGGAGAATGGAAGCACAATCTTTCAGAAGGTAACATGGCACCCACATATGTATTTCACCTGTGTACTTAGCTGCATGACTTGAGCCCAGCCTTTAATACGTTGGCATAAATATTCCTAAGCAGAAGGCATTATCTCTTGTACTTATTTACTTTAGAGAAAGCAAAAAATAATTATTATTCATTGACCTTATTTTGTAACTATCAAATTATTAGAGGGTGGCCAAAAAAACAACTTAAAAATAGAATTTAGTCTAAAAGGCGGCCAATGTCTGTCTTCAAATGCCATGTAATGTAAAAAAGCAGAATCAGTTATCAGCAGCTTAAGCTGCCTATAAACATGAGATGACCGCCCCCCAACACCTGGACGTTCTCAGACCATATATTCTTATCTGAATGCCCCCAAATGTCTGTGCCTTTGTGTAAAATGTTGCTGTCCTAGGCCACAATCTCTGTAGTAAAAAAAAAAAAAAATCAACCCCCCAAAAAAAGGAATTCTTATGAGCAGTGGTCAAGTCTACAAAATAGCAGTCACCTATATGAGGAATTCACTGTGAAAAATTGGACTATCTATTGCTTGGCTCTAGAAAACTATTCTAAACATCTGGGCTGGTACCCATAACAGCCAAAATTCCATATTTCATCTTAAAAAAGCAAACCTGACTGGATGCTAAAGGCAGTGGTTGCACTATTGCAACAGTTTCCCTAATTTCATAAGCATTAGAACAACATTAGAATGCAACTTGTCTCTATCGCTATTCATGTGATCCAGACGGTTTTGTAACACCTTCTTGCAATAACTTCAACGGACTGCGCTTATGTTTTGTAAAGGTCACACATTCGCTCCACAACTGTACATATCCCGAGTTATACATGTTATAAAATAAATAAGGGAAGAGACGCCAAGAAGCGAGGAGGGGGGG
>NW_017306981.1:634414-639572 GCF_000935625.1 Nanorana parkeri | reverse complement strand
GGGGGAGGGAAATAACTTGAGTCTGTAAACCCGGTAAGCTCCTGGCACGGGCCTCTGCAGCAAAGTCAGTGCCAAGCTAGAAAGGAGGGAGACGTGTATTTGTAAGTAATGGGGAGGGAGGAGGGAAAAAACCTCAAGCTTCAAAAGATACCGCCAGGAGGAGGACAATAGAAGACATGCTAGTTTATACAGGCCACAAAAAAAACGAAGGGAGCATGGATTCCTGTCGTCATCCCTAGCTATTTCTGGATGCCAACATTTGTGGGTCACCTGTAAGCAAGAATGTTCTATTTAACCCCTGTGCTTCTAGAATCTATTTTGCCCCTGGAATAGTAACAGAAAGGGTAAATTCCATACAATAAAATCTCAAAGAGTCTGCTCGATTTTCTGAAGAACTACAGCAAGGGTGAACTTACATTGCATTTGCAGTCAGGACTCAGACTAATAAATAAAAACTTGTGGACAGGAAAGTGCTATTTTGATAAGATGCCAAGCTTTGCAAAGTCTCCTACAGCCTCTTGCCAATTTCATCTGATAACCAGGCTTTCCTGGACTGATACCATTGTTCATTACATCGTAGCACAACTTATAACGTGCTTAATTCTTTTGGACAGCTATTTTATTCCTCCAGGTACACAGCCAGCAGGTAAAGTTTAATCAGGTTGCCCCACCTACAATGGCTGTGTTCCAAGAGTAACTCAATGTTCATGTACCCTTTTACAATTTTTATTGCACTTAAAAAACACAAAAACGCTGACCCTTCTCTTTCTATGTAATAATCTACATCATCGTGGATAATTTGGTAGTTTATGTGAAATATGGCAAAAACAATGATGAGCAGTTTCAAGACTCAAGCAATCAGAAACCAGATTGCTATGAATATCAAACTTTTTTTTTCTCAAAGCTGCATAGTCAGTCAATTTATATAAAAAAGAAGAAAAAAAAACTATTAAAAATTGCCAATTACGTTTCATTTTTTTCTAGTGCAGATAAGGGAAAGCCAACTCCTGATTGACTACATATTCCTGGAGTTATACAATTATATATATATATATACACTCGTGTGCTGTTTTGCTTTCTCTTTAAAATGCCTTAGTTTTTTTAAATTCTTAATATTAAGCATATGATCACTAATTGTCTTGCAACCTTTTCTGAGAGGAAGGTGTTAAAGTTCTGAATATATTCAGTCTCTGGGAGCGTCTTACACACACATACCATGTTCCAATAAATTGTTTCACAAACAGACGTCCAGAGAGCAGCCTCATGTAAAGCTAGCACACCTCCCTGGAACAAAGGCGGCTTTCATGCAGGTTGCTCTCCCTGGCACTCTGCGGGGAATTGGTACGCTGACGTAATGCTGGCAGCCACTCCATAAGCACCAACCTTGTTTTGCTTGCAGTAAAGTTATTAAAAAGCAGGCAGAGGGGAGAAAAAGAAAAACTTGAAGTGATCACTCTGCACTCTCACTGCTGTGCATGGCTGATTTGTGTGTTCAAAATGATACATTCATCAACCTTTTTTTTCATCTGAAGTCACAAGAAAAGAGTCACTCTTTTACAATATACAGCCAATCCATCATGTCTGGCACTGGTGACTAAGGCCAGACAATAAATAGTGCATAGTATGGAACAGCTGAGTTTTTGGAACATAGTTACAGCAAGCTGTTCATGGGTCTGTGCCATACTTCCTAGTACTGCAGAGCTGAGCCCATTTATAAATGTTTTCGCCCAAGATTCACACTTTCTTGGATTTAGTTAGGAAAATGTGTATACTGAATGTAGTGCAGCTTTGGCGTAGAGAAGAATTTCTGCTTATGTTGCATAAAGTAAAAACCAGTCTTAACTACATCATTACAGTTTGATGACCCGTTTTAAGATGCATCACTTAATGGATATAGATGACAAGAGGACCTGCATGCGTCTTTATTTAAAGTACGAAAATTAGCTCTATCAATAGTGTACCTATGTTAACGTAGCTTCTGGCTTTGTAACTAACTGCAGCCAACTTACGGTGATGTCATCATATTTGAAGTAATGAAGTATTTACATGCACAGTGTCCCCAGACTGTCCGTCTGGAGTCTCTGGCTTGTGCTTTAAGTGCTGATATCCTAGAAACTATATGTCAGCCGGCATGAGCTTCTGGGATCTGGCTTCACTTAAACAGCAGACTATTTCAGCCTTTATATGTTCTTCGTTTACTCTATAGTACTGAATAGAGTCATTAGTGAGGTCAGTGTATCAATTTTGCTGCTTTATTGGGCTCCAAAATCTCTCCTGCCTTACAAAATCAAGAGCTATGTAACACAGGGTTAGTTATATTCTTAGCACAGCGGTGATGGAAAAGGAGCTCTTTTACTCATATCCAGGATAAGACTGTTTCTCCAGGAGCTTTATTATATAGTATCCTGCACCCATCTTCCCCATCGCAGCCAGCAGAGGTCACAGCTCAAACACTAACCAGCACTGGGGTGTAAATCTGGCCATACACTGATCACATTTCAGCCATTACCAGCAATAATCGAGCCAAAGTCTATCCATGGGTGGCCCTTCCAACACTACCTGACTCAACAAAAGTTGATTTTCCAATTGACTTTTCTAGAATGGGGCCGGATGAAAAATTACCAGGTGCTGTCACCGTTTGGGCATCATGACAGCCGCGGGCACTGACAACAGGAGAGATTTCTTCATCCACACTATTCAGCCTGGATAGGGGATTCAAGTGATTTCTCTCATACATTTAATTGTATGCCCACCTCAAGTGTAGTCAATACTTACTGCCGACTACTGATCTTCCATTTTAGTAGCTCTTGGCTCAGTTCCATATGTTTAACATCATAAAAAAAGAATACAGGAATGTATTACCAAGAGTCAGGATTTGATGAAGCTTTCAATTGAGTATAAAAGGTAACCAACAGCAGAAGCCATTGATCCTGACAAAATTATACCGAAGAAGAAACTCTTATAAGGTTTGAAATTTGAATGAGACACTGTTCTTCAAATTTTATTTAAAAGAGACTGCTTTGGCATCCAGTGAGCAAGACTTAAGCAATTTTCTGAGATTGCAGACCAGAGATGTATGAAGTGATGTTACTGGAAAAATCCACTGGATGAAAATACTAATTTAAGCACATTTCTTCAGGCATTTTTTGCCATTGCTAAAACAAGGGTTTGACTAAACCAACACATTTCCACAAGCCAGTCGGCAAACTGCTGGAGCCTTAAGAAAGAAGATTATCAGGAAGAGGTAAACATCCAGCTGCAGAATACAAACAATACATCTCTAAAAGAAAGAGGGGGCCAAAGAGGGTTGAGTGAAGGGTGAGTTAAACAATCACGTTGGGACCTTTTCCCTGTCTACAGAAAGACTTGCAATATAATTTGAGGATGGTGGCAGATGGACAGCTGCACAACCTCCTACAGCACTATCAAGGCAATATCCATTAGTCCAGCTCAGACTATTTCAGGGTTCTTTCCTGAACAGACTCTCAGTAAAACTAGTCCATTAAACCTCTGCTAAGTAAAGTATCACTGTGGTCATTTAATTAGCGGCAGACAACACAATGATTTTTACTTCCTCAGACATTCTTTGCTGCATACTGACATCATTGTATTGTCAAACATGAAAGCAGAGGAGTACAGGATAGGAGTTGCTTCAATCAAGGAATGAGCTTCAAACAAGAGCTGGGCAAAATAGCTCCGAATTCAAGAGCCAGTCAAATCTAAAAGCCAGCATGACCTTGTATGGAAGAAAGACCATGTGTGTTCAATAACGTCTGCCAATAGGTCTATCAAAAGTCAGGTGCCAGCATTGGCCAATGGAGAAAAAAAAAACTTACCTGGCCAACAATACATAACTGCATAGACTGATAAGAGTATGATGAGACCATTAGATCAGCCAGGAAACTAGTAATTTCAAATGCAAAGGTCACAAGTGGCAGCCTAAATATATGTCTATAAGTTCAGGTTTCATTTGGAAGAACACATGGTTTGTACCTAGCAACAGCAACAACCGTTCCGGCAAACTCTAAAAATTAGTTGTCCCAGTGCTTAATCAATAATTTATCATATTTTCTCTAAGTTTTGTTTAATTATCCCTTATAAAAACATAGTATTTGGTCAGTTGCAGTGCAAACAAATTCTCTTGGTGTGGGCTAAGAATTGAAGGTTAGTATCATTCTTTCTGTAAAGGAACAGTGGGTATTCGTTATTTTGCGGCACAAGTACCATCATTGTTCAGGGCATTACTTAGACATTTGAAGCTGAATTCAGATATAAAATACACAAATTATTGCAGCTTTGTAATAAATAATACACCAATAAATGCATTGTATAAAACGCACGCAGTGTAAGTACCTAAATTTGGCCTGATATCAGCCTCTGTAGAGCAGGGCTGGAGTGCGAAAAGAAGAAGCAGAACAAGGAACCAATTAGTTCATGTGCTGACAAAAGAATGTAGAAAAACAGAGATATATGCTTATCAATATGCTGTGTCTCATTTCACTTTTCACATGCTGGGGTGGGGTCAGGACAACCTGGGCTCAGAGAAGTGGGTTGAATAATGCTGGCCATCAGACTGAGGCCATCTAAGTGCAGGAAAAAAAAGTTAAGTACTGGGGAGAAATCGCTCGATTAAAAAGGTGCATATAGCAGAAAAAATGGTTTCGTTATTTTTATTTAATTTTTTCATTTTGGAATGGAATTCTACTTGATTGTTTCATATGTCTGTAGAAAAATTAACCCAGATTGCTAGTTTTTTCAGGTTTTTTACAATTTCCAAATAACTCTGTAGAATTCCATATGTCCAACTGCAAAACCCAGAAGAGGTAAAAAAAAAAAGTGTTGTGTAGAACCAACATATGAATATATTATAAGGTCTGCAAGTTTTAAATTCCCACAAAAAACAAGATATAAATCTTTTGTGGTTGCAGAGAAGAGGTTGACTCCTGGAAAACCTTTCTGGAACCATTTTTTTCTGTTCTTTGGCACTGATCAAGACACACCAAGTGTGTTCTTTATCCATTTCTTTAACAAACAGACTTAATGTGTGCCCGATCCACGGAATTCCTCCATGCAGGCGAGTTCTGGAAAGTCCTGCCTAATGCAGCCTGGCTTGGAATCTTTGCGCCTTTTCATTTCTCCTTCAAACATTTTTTTGAGA
>NW_017306981.1:621116-634341 GCF_000935625.1 Nanorana parkeri | reverse complement strand
ATTTCTGCACATGATCCCTGCATAATTGGAACCTTACAGCTCCCCCACAAGCCTCTCCCTGCCTCCTGTGGGAGCAGCCACGGTGTTATTACAAGTCTTATTTTCTTGCTTTTTCTTCGCTCGTCGAGCTTAGGGTTTCAGAGCTCAGCAGCAGGATTTCATTTCCTTTGCCCTAGCAGCAGATCGGGCAAGGGGGCCAGCAAGGGAAATCATACTAGGCCAGGCTGGGACAACACCAAAACCGGCCACATTGACCCAGGCAGCCTCGTGCGCTTTAATGGAGCACTTAACAGCTCTGATCCGTGCTGCTGCAAGAAGTACTCCACGCAATTAATAGGAGGATCATAGCGAACGTTAAGCTTGCCTTTTACTCCGAATCCAGTGCTTCTACGTAAACCAGTATCCTGTTACTTTTCCTACACTTTTCCTTAAGTATTCCTGGCAAAAGCAAACAGATTGCATACATAGTCAAATAGTGCAAACTGTATACATTATTCTGGGGGAAAGTGATAAAAATCACAATTGTGTTAAAGGTTCAGTAAACTAAAACAGAAGTCACTGATCACCCAACTGAAAATACATGTATCTATCTGGGAATCATATTCACAGATACACATGTAAAATCTATAATACCTGTACTTAACTTGCACAATAATGGCGCCTCTAATCACATCTACTACCGAGTGTAACCTACTGCTCAGGGTTATCAGGCTGTAGGGTGGCTAACTGCAGTAAAGATAATACTAATTGAAAGAAAACTATTATCCCTTTGGATCGCAAGCCAATGCATGTACTTGCAGAAAAATGTTTCTGCACAAAATGTAACAGCACTAATGACACTAAATACATACAGAAAAGATTTCAAAGGGAGTGTAAAGAAGAGCTCCACTAAAGCACTATTGGTAAATAGTCACATCATCATGTCACAATTTTAAAAAAAAATTAATAAACCTCATAGAACCTTATGGTGTTCCTAGCCTCTATCTGGCCCGTATATTTGCAGAAATGCGGCTACTCCCCCTCAGGAAAGTTTGTATGGTCGCCCAATGAGAACTTTCTCTGCTTTGCCCTATATAAGCTATCATTCCACTGGCATTGTGTATTAAATATTGCAGCAGTGCTTATTTGCATACTATCTGATTTGCCAGTGATTTCATCAGCACCTTGATTTAAAGTAATAGCCCACATTCTAATACTATAGAGCTTCTCTGCAAATAAGCTAAGAACTGCTGTTTAGCAGACCAGACTGTAATGACCCATAATAAGCGTATATCATCCATATATCTGTGGCACCCTGGATGGCATCAAACATCATTTTTTTTCTTTTTCGAGCAGCAGAAATCACGGGGCAAAGGATGCCGCCAGTTTCTGTAGCTCTGCACAGTCATGTCTCAACTTCCAACACATCTAACAAAACCTGATGTATGTCAACAACCTCTCCCCTGCCTGCCAGACAGACAAGTCAGGGCAGGAGAGCAAACACAGATTTCAAGATCTAGTATTCTTATAGTTTTTTGTTTTTTTTTACTGGAACCCCCGGTCCTGCAGATGTTTACTTTCCTTAAAACTCAAATCTGCAGAGCATCACAGATCAGCATGATCCTGCTATCACATACAATATCAGGTCTTCATTCTGTATCCTGCCCCTTATTGTCTGCATTCAACCCAGGAAAAGTTTAACATAAGCTTTTCAGGTTGGCAAGAGTTCCATAGCAGTACAACTGGCTTATCCTTTATCACAATCCATGGAAGATCATAATAAATCATGCAGGCTGGTTCTGCCCCTGTTTTTCTGCACTGCTTGTATTAAACACACAGCCCTTATCCGAGTCTATTGAAAACAACCTAGTACACACAATCCTGGCACTCAAGTCTTATGTTCAAGGTGAAGTGTACAGTTTCCTACTTTAAACCTTGTTTCTGATACCACCTTGACTCAACCGTGAAAAATCGAGTCCTGCAATACATTTTTATTTAACTCACCCATGTAGCACAGATACATTCTGGTAAATTAGAGAAAGGTGTTATGGGCGATATTTAGCAATTTTTTTCAGCTTGTGGACATTTAACACGGAATTCTTACTTTGTATTTGAACTGCAGGATTTCCTGAGTCCCCATCTCCATTGCAAAAATGAAATTTAAGTTATTAATGTCAAAGTATTGAATCACCCCTTGGCTTCTTCATATTTTGACAACTCTAATAGGAAAAATGCAGTATCCTGTATCTTTGTTTCCAAACAAAAGGCCGCAATTTCCAACAGTAACCATTATTCTGCAACAAGCAGTAACAAATAGTAACTAATCAGAAAACACCTTCATCCTTCTCATCACACTTAAGTGATAAAAATTGGTTAACGGTCATAGGTAGGTGCATGCCGCAAATGTACTATATGGGCCTATAAAAAGGGTACAGTTTGACAAGAAGTTTGAAGCCAATGATTGCATAGTGACAAATGCAAAGTTTAACTTTTATGAAAGCCAGATCGTTTCTTTACCTTAAAAAAGAGTACAAATGTCTGCCAAAAGACCATTTAACTTTATACAAAGCAAGCCTTTGTGCAAAAGAGAGCGCTGCTGAAATTAACTCATTTACTGAGTAAGATATGGCATGGCATGGCCCAGTTTGGCAGGAAGGAGAACCTATTCCTGGAGGCTTGTTTGGAATTTTCCTCCTCGGCTCCTGGCCGCCCTCTGTGAAAGTTTGTCAGGTTTGAAGGTTGGGAAGTCATAGAAGAAATTGGTAATGAAGTATCCTGACATAAGCACTTGGCTCGGTGGTACAGGACACTGGCCCAGTGTGGCGGGGCCACAGCACATTTCCGCTCATGGCATCAGCAAGCTGCTTGGAGTCATGTGAATGCCCTCCTACCCAGAATTAGGATACCAGGTTATTGTGTTTTATGGCTGCTTGACAAAAATCCATTTGTCTTTAATATTGCCCTGTCAGTGGCTGAGAGCAAACTTTTATAATTCATAGGAAGCTATGCTTCAAAATTATTGCTAGCAGATGAATGGAGGCTCACCAAGCTGGCCTTCCTCCTGTTGTGTCCTGTGTAATGTGGGAGCTACTGTTCATCCCTGTGTAGAACATATCACTCTAGTGTACAAGAAGTATAATAAATGATTGCAGAAGTATATTTTTTTATTAGGGTTTGCGATACAGCAATTAATTGGATATGTTCAAAAAAAAAAAGAAAAAAAACCACAACTAGTGCTGCTTTACTTCAAGTAAATGGAAACCCGAACTGGATGACATTTAGCTTGCTAAAGTTCTGAAATTGAAACAACTGCCATGTTTTGTTTCATTCATATAATACTTTTTTTTATCCATATTTGCATTAAAAAAAAAAAAAAAAAAAGTTCTGCTGATTTCTCTAGCCCCCCACAGCCACTTCCCATCTACATACACTTGCTCCAGTGTCAGTTGCTCCGGAACTGATTTCATATAGGGACAATGATGGACCATACTTGTGCAAAGTGTGTGACTGGGTGACAACACAGAAGCACAATTGGTAGAGAGTTGTCACCCCATTACAGAAATTGCTTGAATTAAATAATTTAATAAAAGATTAAAAATCACATTTTGAAATGGCATATTCTACAGCTTACATATTTTATAGATTAAGTTAAGCTATATTTACTACTGTACATCAGTGCAAAGAGCAAATAGCAGTAGTGTATAAGAATCCATTAGAATTTCCCAACCTTTTACACTGCTTTCCTTTTGAAAACGCTTCTTGCCTAGCTGCTACTTTAACCTACTGGGGTTTGGAGAAAAGCCATGAGTTCTTAGCCACATGCTTCTTCCAGGTCAGTGTCATTTCAAAGTATTGAAGCAAGGGGGTAAGCATGTCAGCTAAGCAGCTAACTAAAAGTCAACAAAGGTAGCATAGAGATTATTCTCATGACAGGTTTCCTTTAACCTGAACACTAATTTAAAGCATCCTGAACTAACTAGATAATACACAAAAAGGCAATAAAGCATCATCAGGCACAGGAGTTTTTAAGGATGTTGGAAAATTAATTAGAGATTTGTTCAGAAAAATAGATTTGGAAGGTAAACTGGTTAGGGCGGGAGGAGAAATCAAAGCCTCAGTGATCCCATTAAAACAGGCTCTCCTTGGTGTCATACCCGTCGAAGGTTCTACCTGCATATCTGACAGTATACATGAACAAGTCCTTCCAGTGACTCTAGAGGTGTGCATCTTACCTATGACATCAACACTGTAAGTGTGGTTGATTGACCCATGTTCATTCTCCACAATGCAAGTGTATATGCCTTTATCCGACGGGACAGCGCTTTCCATGATCAGAGTCCAGTGCTGGTTACGGACCTAGGAAAAAAAAAATATACACGTAAAATAAACAAAAGGTGAATATAAAACAAATCATTTGTTAGCACATCTAGATTTAACTTTCAGGCATCAATTTAGGTAAAAACGCTACACTTTTCTTTTACCAATTTTAGGCTTTTTTTCCCCACATTTCTTCTAGCTCTACATGTTCCCTTTTCCATGTAAAATATTCAGGATAATAGTATGAAAGCCTTTTTGTTTTTCTTCAAGGATAAGCAAAGGGGTCTTCTACCAATGTCTTGTCTGTGGTGGAAAAAAGTAACCTCGTATCATGTTTTCTGGCACAGCTTGCCTTTTAACTGGTGCTAAACAGTACTTGACTGGTACTGGATTGCGTGACAAGGCTCAACTTTTTAAATCTCATTTTTAATCACAAATTACTCATTGTATCTATGTTAATCCGTAAAATCAAAGTCTGCCAGCTGATCAAAATTATTAATGTAAAGTTGCCTTCGTTCTTTCAATCACCATCGATCATATTAGCAATCAAAAGCTATTTGAATTTGAGATATTGACTGGCATTTGCTTTGCGAGTGTTCAGCCTAAGACAGAAACTGCTTTATTTTCAATCCACAGTTCTTTAGGACAACAGAAACAAGGTAACCCATTGTAATTACGCAGACACACTGACAGAGAGATGAGTACATATTTATACTTTATAAATAATCGTGAGCAGCAAACTGTATAGTGAATATCAAAGACTTAAGCTAGGTTCACACCAAGGCAATTCAAATGCCGAGCTGCTGTCGTGCATTTTCGATCGCGCAACTGTTCTTTGAAAACCACACGGTTTTTGCATGCTTTTCGATGCTTAGAGATGTCTATGGGACCCAAACCGCGGGCCAACCACCCGAAAATCGCTCCTGCACCTTTTCGCGTGACTGGCGATTTCGTCCCGCAACAAAGCGCAAAGGTGTGAACAGACTCCATTGACTTCCATGTAAATCTGTGTTTTGCGCGATATCAAGCGACACAATCTGCGTGATAAATCACCTAGGTGTGAACCTAGCCTTATACAAATCTAGGCTCACCATACATTTTACAATGTGATTGTACAATCATCCTTTGGATTTATCAAAACTATGTAACTATTGTTGCATAAATACAAAAAAAATTTTAAAAAATCGAACGGATTCCTCCACCCATGCTAAACAGCGTAGATAGACAAATAATCTGCCGCTGCTATTGCATTCTGCCAGCCGTGGGTGTGCCGCTGCTATTGCATTCTGCCAGCCGTGGGTGTGCCGCTGCTATTGCATTCTGCCAGCCGTGGGTGTGCCGCTGCTATTGCATTCTGCCAGCCGTGGGTGTGCCGCTGTCAGAATACCTGAACATTGACTGCAGCTGACTTTTTACACTTATTATTTGATTGAGAATTATTTGTCCAGCTCATTTGATTTTCTGATCGAAGGATGCCAGGCAGAATTGCTGCTAACAGAACCACCCATGGAGCGAAGTCATCATCAAGAACTAGCTGAAATTCACTCAATGTGTGGCCAGCTTAAAACTCTAAAGATTCGACAGTCTACACCGATACCAAGGCAGCCTCCTTCACTACCTCCTATGGATGCTTTAACCCTATACAAAATGTGGTGCCCATTACTGGTCCCAAATATAATTACAGGCTGGGGGAATTTCTATCTATGAAGAAAGCATTGCAGAGAGCTGGAGTCAGAGGAATGCAGAGGAGGGGAGCGGAGCAGCTGATGGCATGGAGTGGGGGGAAGGGAGAACAGGTATCGCTTTATTTTAATGGAATAACGAGCCTCCTTTCAGAGCACACAAAGTCCTATTCAGTGGAGACCTCTGCTCTGTCAGCGGCTCATATTGTGAAATTATTTTAGGGTGATGATGGACTGTTGCGATCAGGGGAATCCAGACTATGCATTGGCTCATCATGTCTTCCCTGGGATGGAATCTCACAACTGCCCTATGTGATACTGGCTTTTCTTGCTGAAGTGAAATGTTCTTCTAATGCTCAACACAATGCTATTACAAAAATGTAGCAATTTCAGTACAAACTCAGCTTTCTACACAACTGTTTTTTGTTTTTATGTATTCAACCTTGATTTTTAATAATGGAGATACAAGTATTATTTTATTTCATACCAACACAATTTATTCTTAAAACTGTTTCCAGGAAATATTGCATGAAAAGAAAAAAAGATAAAATTACTAGTATTTCAGATATGAAACCATTACTTATTAGCAAATACACTTCTATATCATTAAAACAAACTTGTCATAAAAGGAAAAATCTTTGACCGGACCCCCTAACTTAATGCTAGGCTCCTTCAGTGGCTACATTTGCCTTAACCATGGCTCCACCACTGCTCTGATCCCCATCACTGCTCAGTAAAAATCCTGGTTCTTCAAAATATGGAGGAGTACAAGACATGCCCCCTGCTCACCATAATGATAGTAGCCAGAAATGTCATTTTTCAGGGGAGGGAGTTTGTGGATTGGTTATCATTTTAGGTTAGGGGTGCCTGATGCAGGGATGGGTTGTTTTTTTCTGTTTACAAAAGTTTTACTTTTAGTCTTATTAAAGATCATCACATGTGAAGCAAAGTCACAATGTAGACTGAAGTCATACAGAAATCTTTTACTCTAACAATGCTGAGGAATAAACAATTAAAAAGCAGTGTTTGAGGTCCTCTAAGTACAATGTTAACCCCACCCATATATACTGCTTATTTAGTCTTGGGGGGCTCTAATAGAATGCATTTCTCACTCCAAGGCCCTACAGTCTTCCTTCACTGAAGCAGCTCCTTTTTTTGTTCATGCGGTGCTCCCATTGACGTCATCAGCATGGTCCTTCATTGCAAGTAATGGCGTTGTTGGCCCACTCACATTCAGGGCCAGGAGAGAAGGCCAGGGCGCCAGCAGCAGTAGGACTGAGGTACAAGAGAAGTCTCTAGAAGTCTCTCTCTAAAGCCCTGTAGACCATACAGGGCTTATATTTTGTATATGTTGGGGCGTAGTGTCTTCCATTACTTATTTTGCTGCACACCCATCTGAGTCTATAGTTGAGGGCTCCATAAAATTAGGGGGTCTGAACACTTCTCTGTATATAGACAGTGCAGGTGACCATTCAAAGGCACTAGGTTGAAATAGGAATTACATTACAACATTAATTTTGGCACTAACAGACTCATGTTACTTTACCGAATTATTGACCTTCTATTGTTCTTCTCAGGGTGACGCATTTAATTTTAAACACTGTACTAGACACTGGTTATAGTTCCACAGCTGAAGATATACTGTTCAGTCTAACTTAGAACCCTGATTGCATTTTATCGAGGAATTTAAATGTTCATTCCTACAGCTGTAAACAGAGCTGGTGATTTATCACAAAAGGTTCCTTTAAGAGATTTCGTGAGCAGCAGAGCAGGCTGCAGACATCAGTAGGGAGTAATAAAACAGATTACCACAAGGGTACAAGTGCTTAGAAGATTAAACCTTCAACTGAGCGTCAGTATTATTCCATGGTAAAATTGCATTCCAGAGCTTCTTTGCTAATCTCTAGCTAAAGGGTCACTCAAAATAAATCCACCTGTGTCGCCCAGGCATGCAAAAATCAAGAAACCAAATCGCCCTAGTAGGCTGGAGCCCTGCATGCCCTGACAGACAAAATGACAAGTGTTCTAATTCCCAGCGCAGCTACTTTCCCATTAAATGTGTTAACGCCATTCGCTGTCAATCAACAGCTATCTTGTTTAATCCAGACTCTTAAAAAATATGTTTTTCCAAATATGCTTGTTGTGTTGTTAACATTAATCTTAAATATGTTGGAAATGTTTTCATTTTCTTAGCATGCCCGGCCATATTTTCCTATGTAGATTTGTTGGCATTCCATTTTTTAGTAATCTTCAGCTAATGCAATTGTTATTCTTGTTAAAAGAGTTGTAAAATCCCAGCATATACGATCCTGTTATAACATCAGCCTTGTAATAGGAATTCATACTAGAGTTGTTTTTGATAATGCAATCACAGCTTACTTTAAAAAAATCCCTTTTATGAAGTAGGTGCTGCCTTCCATCTGCCCGTCACTTTTAACAACTTTCTATTGTGCTTTGCATCTCTTTCCCTGCTGCTTCATGTGATGCAATATCAATTTCTCAAGACTACATATCCCATAATGCATTGCTTCCAACAAGCAATGATGATGTTACATTGTTCAGACGTTTAGTAGAAGTTCAGAAGGCGGGCTCTGTGAGAGTTGAGGTGCATATTCACAGCATTCAGAGTAATTGTGTCACTGCATTGAGGAAGTGCATACTATGGCCATCTTCAATAAGAAAGTTTACACATTTCTTGATCAATATGCCTATTAGTAGTGGGATATAATGGAAATTCATTATAGAAATACATATTTAATTTTAGTTTTTGACTATAGACACGCTTTTATAGCTGCTGTGAGAATATTAGCTATAGAACAGGCCCACGTGAAGAGAGTATTGCATTCCATACTATGTAAAATCAAGGCTGCAAAAGTTTTCCAGAGCGACACTCTGGCAGCTTTCAATGAAACTCTAACCACTGCGCCATCCGTTGACTTTCCTTGAAGAGGAGTCAGATACATCTCGTGTGCTCCACTGCTTTGAGCAAATATGATAAACTGCATGTACATATGTAGAGCAAAACAATGTATTTAAAAGATTAACAGTGAAGACAAGATTAACAGTGAAGACAATGTTTACAATAAAATTAACTTGTCCTAAGGTCTACAAACACAGACTGTGGTTGACAGTGTATATCAGATGCACTAAGCTTCCAGCGTTGGCAATTCTGGGTATGGGCAAGCATGAAGCTACTTACAATGCAGAGCTTAGTAACTCAGCGGCCAGTCACCGATACTGTCATGTGGGAAGGAGAGATGTACCGTATATCTAGCCCTAGTCACATAACAAAACCTTTCATAAAGTTATCTGCAGAGGAGCTATTGGGTGCTGCAATGGCAGGCTTGCAAACAATTACAGCTAAAATTGAAGGAGCTACTCAGGTGTGCCCATTATATACTGCCAGTCTCATTTTCCATTTGTAAACCTTAGATATTCACGTGGTCCCAGCTAAACTGATTATATTAAATCAAATGGCTTCCGAAATGCATTGCCCGTCTCGGCTGAAGAGCCGATAGCCGACTGCGAAGTCAGCCCAGTTCTCGAGGAAACCATAGTTACCTATGTGGATATTTACAAAATATGAACTACAGGTGACACTGGAGGACAGGTTGGGGAAACAATAAATTAGCACATTTGGAAAAAACCAGTGGAAAAATATATCAAATTATTCTTTTTTCACACTGAATGTGTCCACTTATGTAACTGCATGGGACAATGTTGATGTCACTGCACTGGACAATGTTGTTGTAACTGTATTGGACAATGTTGAACAGGCTTTGCTAGCCTTTGTCAATCTTTATTATATATAAAGTATATATAAAGCTAAATGTTTTACTTATTTTGGATTGCGTAGGGGAGGGTTAAAACCCGTTAGTTTATTTCGCCATCCAAGTCTCATTTGGGAGATTGTCCTTCACTTCCTGTCCTGCAGACTTAACAGGAAGTGAGATGATAGCTTTCAAACGTGATGGAAATTTCCTCTTGGACAGGGGTCTAAGATTTCCCCTCTATTCCCATATGGTGGCAACTCAAAATTTTGGATTTACCCTGACTTTCATTCCCAAAGAAAGTCAAAATCGGGACAATTAGAGTGAGCGAATATACTACTGATATAATAAGCATTAAACAGTGTTCACTACAAGAACTGACTGGTTGTTACTCAGTAAAAAAACAATATTTCTAGAAAAACCTTTTTAATGTATTCTAATTAAGTTATCCACTAAGTCAGTTTTTGCTGTATTTCTGTTAACGCTTTATCTACATCACCCTGGATAGCTTCTGTTTAGTTATAACCACCCTACTCCACCCTCTTGCTGCTATAGTACAGCCATGAACAGAAATGTGGCTGTACTTTCAGCCTGTACCGGCCAGCAGACAAGTGTGTGGGTTCAAGGCCGGTCTGCTTTGGCCAGCTAAATTCCAGGACACTTGCTCTTCATTCCAAAGCAGTCGTCTCACCTACAATCAGCGCTATGTACTCAGCTAATTCCCAGAGATTGAACTGTTTGCTCAGTCCTCTATTTATTCTCAACAACCTGACTGTGTAGATAGGGCTGTGGCGGGAATAACTTATCGGGGCCAGCAGATGTGGGAACAGCATCCTGTTAATGTTAAACCTGTCTCCCTTAGAAGAACCAAGTTTGCTTTTTGGGAGGGGCAAGAAGAACACCGGTCTTGTGTACTAAAGGCTTTCAGCGCACACACAGATGTACAGTGCATGCTTACCACATTAAACTTTACCTGTATGCTCTACTGGGGTCAATGATACACTGGCAGTAGTAAGTAAAATTATATAGACCTGGATGCTATTTAAAAGGCAATCCTTTTCAATTTGATTACAGATTTTTATGCTCATAAGAATAAACAAAAAATAAACAGAATCTGGACATTTAAGCCCCCTCCCTGGTTAGTTAAAACCTGGCTGTTACCAATGTGGCAATCAGTATCAATATATACCATTTGTTAAACCCTGCCTCTTTCAAACAGGACTATTCATCTAAAGTAGGAAAATGTGGGAAGTATACATGGGTAGTTTGAGGTGAATATAGTACATACCCAGTTGTGAGCTACCCAGAGTCATTAGAAGGCAATCAGACAGGATCTGGTTCAGACATGCCTAGGTATGACATGATGGGGAGAAGGCAAGGACAGGTCTCCTCATCATGTCATAACTAGGTCTTCTTTACTTTACAAGTGTATGAATTTTGGAGCCATAGGCCAACTATATAGAATACGTTTTTACGCAGAGTTTTTTTTTCTTACACTTTAGTAATTAGTAATATCATGATAAAATGTAGACACCCAAAGTGTGTACTGTAGTTTTCTGAAAAGGTGAGAGTTTCCCATTATACAGGCGAGTTAAAATGGACCTTGCAGCAAATTGACGGACCTTACATTTTACTGCAAGTTTCCATTTAAGATGCCAACAAAGGGAATGCATTCTTTTTAGTGAGTTGGCAGTGAGCAGTAAAGCTCAACCAATGTGCAGAGCTGACAAGCAGGCCGCAGAGATGACATATGTGTTGAACATAAAGGGCTGCTCTACATACATGCATTGTTACAAATTATACACAGAAACAACATTCTTCAACCATTAACAAATATTGATGAGATAATTTACATCAAGCTGATCTTTTTTTATGTGTTTAATATTTCAAAAAAAACAACTGAAAAGCCTATACATTCCCTGTATTCAGTGCTCTCAGATTCCAGAGATCAGCCTCTAAAGGGAAGGCAACTCTTCTATACTTCCCCATGTATGGAGAATTGCGGTGTAGTTGAAAAGTCCCAGGCACAGTAGAATTCCTCCCTATGTTTACACTGGGAAGCAAGTCTTAATAATTACGGAGATAAATTGCTTGCTCTTTTGGTAGGCCTTCTATATATAGATTTCTATATGAAATAAAATACACAATGAAAAAAAGGTAGAAGTGTGCACACATTAAGACAGAAAGAGAATACAAACCAACATGTCCAACACAGTAATTTACACAAGAGAAAACACACACAACAGCTGTTGAACGCACGCCCAGGAGTGCTAGCGTACACACCGCAGGCGGGACGGAGACAGCAGCCAGAGGAGGGGAGGGAGGATCGGTGCTTGCATACTGCTATAAAAAATCCGTAGTGAAAACACATAGGCAGCATCACAAGTACCAACATGCAGCAGACAGAAAGCTCACGTATGGGAGGACACACACACAAAGGAACATAAAAACAGCCACGTACATTACACAACTCGCAGCACAAGGCATGGTATGCTGGAGAGTAGAGCTGCAGCTAACGATTATTTTCAAAATCGATTAGTTAGCCGATTATTAGGTTCGATTAATCGGTTAATCGGATAAACAATAAAATAAAGTTTAAAAAAAGGTCGGTGAGTGTGCGGCGTGTGGAGCATGGATGCGGGCGGGTCTGGCAGCAGCGAGCGTGAGGTGGGGAGGAGGTACGGCGCACAGCGTGTGGAGCTGTGAACAGGGCCAACTGATCGGAAGCCGATTAATCGATTATTGAAAAAGTTGACAACTTTTTCAATAATCGATTATAATCGATTATGTCGATTAGTTGTTGCAGCCCTACTGGAGAGGTGAGCCAAGCAAAGAAAGCTCTACTTAAGACAAAATTATCATAGCACTGTGCTCACACAGCTAGTGCACATCAGGTTATTCTCTTAAATGAAGAGTTAGTGAAAACACTAAATTCAGACATTGAAGGTACCCAGAGATATGAGAGCAATTAGAACATGCTTCCTTCAAGGATTGCTTTACTGCATGATGGTTGCCAAAAGAACTGCATAGCAGCAAAGTATGCGTGTTTATGAATACACACTCCTGGTGCTGGCTTACTTTAGTAAATCAATAGCAAAAGTTCAGGAAATACCATCCCAGACCATTAATACTTCCCGTAAGATCAGTCACCCAAGGGGGTTCTCAGGAGAGACTTCACACACACCGGTTCCCAACCTGATCCGAAACTGTATGTCCAGCCAAAACTTTTTTATTTTGCTTGGATCAAGCAGTGATCATCTGCCATCTGTGGGAGACCTATAGGCATGCAAAGCCCAGTTTGTGAAGTCAATGTGTCTGATTTCAGCAATACCTGTGATTATCAAACAAGCACTGAGCTGTGTAGGAATTGGAGAGCAACAGCTAAAAATGTTTTATCATGAAAACACTTCTCAGAGTCAAGGATGGACAGGTGCCCCATCATCTGTGGCTCTCAGTCAGGGGCGTAGATAAGGGGGG
>NW_017306981.1:612576-621065 GCF_000935625.1 Nanorana parkeri | reverse complement strand
GCACAGCCCAGCAGAGACCCCACCAGGCCACCAGAGACTCTGCACAGCCCACCTGAGACTCTGCACAGCCCACCTAAAACTTTGCACAGCCCACCAGAGACCCCCACCAAGCCACCTGAGACTCCGCACAGCCCACCTAAAATTTCGCACAGCCCACCAGAGACCCCACCAGAGACTCCACACAACCTACCTGAGACACCACACAACCTACCCGAGACACCACACAGCCCACCTGAGACACCACACAGACCACCTAAAACTTTGCACAGCTAACCAGAGATCCTACCAGGCCACCTGAGACTTTGCACAGCCCAGCTAAAACTTCGCACAGCCCACCTGAGACCCCACCAGGCCACCTGAGACTCCGCACAGTCCCCCCCCCCCCCCCCCCCCAGGGAAAAAAATTATCTACGGCCCTGCTCTCGGTGACACATCTGAAGGAAATCTGTATAAAAAGAAATACAGGGAAGCTGATGACTGTCTGTGACTTCCACATTTTCCCAGTCACTGACCTGACACAAGCATGCAACATGTAAAGTCAGAGTGAAGTCATAACTTCGAATCTGCATACATGTTCTCAGACAGTAAGTAAGAAATAATCGCTAAAGTGATTTTTTTTTTTCTTTCAAATACTATGGTTCTGCCAGTTAAAAACCTGGTCAAGGTCAAAAAATATGTCTTTCATTGTCTGATCAAAGTTTATCCCAGACTGATGAGCTGGCATTTAAAATTATTATTGGGAACAGTCCCTAGTCATGGGAACCTGTGCAACTTTAGGATTTTAAGCCATTGGAACATCCTGATTACCAAAACAACAAAACATGTAAAGTCTTTAACACTTCCTGGGCATTAAAACAGCACGTGAATAGGAAGTGCCACTCATGGTATTGTGACTACAGCATTGATTGTACCTTGAAAACCGTTTTCATCTAGCGTGACGTAATGGCTAGCATTAGAAAAAAAGATATGGCGCAAAATATTTACTCCTAACTACTCTACTGTAGTAATATTATGGCAGGACAAGGTTGCGATACACCCAAACATACACATCATATCTCCAGCTTCTAATGCTATTGAGAGTAATTGCACATGTTAATTGCTGTTTTGGTACGATAACAAGCATGCACCTGGTGCCTTTTATTATCTCTACACAACGAAGCTTTATTCAGGTATCTCAATATCATGGAAAATGTATTACCAGAATAGCAATTCACCTCTAAATTGCCCTTTCATTTGCCCGTCACCCTCTTAGATTAGTAGCATTTAACAATTTATTACATTGACATATGTGTTTTGAAAAACAAATCTCTTATTTCTGCATAGCTGAAACTCAGCAGCTGCATCTAAGGGTATGTCTGTAAATTGCTCTTCAAACAAGGAGTAATTGGGGTAAAAGGTCAATGGACTAGTAACTGCTATGACCTATTTGCCTAACCAGCTTCCCAATGTATTACTTGTAGAATAGGTATGCTGTAATGCTGTGTGCTACACTTAAGCACTTCCAAACCTCAGTGTTCTCAGAATAGAAATCATACTAAAGAAAATTGTATCGTGTGTATGTACAAAGCGTGATCTGAATGTTGGTGTAGAGCGGGAAATACCAACAGTGTGTGAAAACATATATTTGAAGCCTTTCCTGGCTGTCTCCAGCCTCAATAATTTTGAAATCACTGACCCAGGATATGCATACAGATCAGGAAAGTCATAACTCCTGATCTGTATACTTATTAGTCAGGTGATTTAAAAAGTACTGAAGCCAGCTAATCAGCATGTCAGCCAGGGAACTAGTATTTTCAAAAGAAGAAACTATACAGGGCAAAGCTCCAAGTCACAACCGGGCCAAGGACACTTATCCCACATCTGATGAGACAGTGCTGCTCTAATCACATAGCTAAAGCACTGTCATATGGGAGGAAGGGGACCAAGTGACATGCTCATCCATTTCCAAAGTGCAGTATATAGTCTTTGTTTCCAACAGTTTAACAGACCACAGAGTAGAGAAGAAAAGGCAAGTGCGTGCTGATGGGGGAGAGGCATTGAAGAAAACCTTTGCTAAACTATAGGAACTTAAAGGCTCTCCAGGAGAAATAGAAATTTGGAAACTAATAGTGTAAACTCAAAGAATATCAGAGTTGATCTAACCTGTCCAATATGTTACATAAAACAGCTTAACAATCTGAGTTCACAACAAAATTGAGTCCCAAGTTCAGGGGATCATGGTGATAAAATAACAGACGTTGATGTGTTCCTCTTACCTTATAACCACCAATCCGATGCTCTTGCTTGAATTCCTTTTTGTTTTTTAGCCACCTCATGGTAGGGATGGGGTTTCCACCAGCTGGACAATGTAACTTTACTGTGTTAGCAGCTGGGACAGCATGAAGTTTCTTCTCCATCTTCTTTGGGTTTGTCCAGTATGGAGCCCCTGAAAGCAGAGAAAGGTATAAATGAAAGTGGTACCTTAGCCAGGCTTCATAATGTCAGAGGTAATGAAATAATTAACATTAGGCAGATCAATATATTTATTAATTATTTGTATTTTCATTTCACTAGATCTGTAGAAAGAGTACATGCAGTGCGATATTTGCTATGGATTGCATGAGAGTCTAAAGCTAAAACCATATTAAATCATACTATTGTGATGTACTCTCTATATTTTCTAGTCAAACCTCTATGCTCATTAAGGAACAGATTGGGGGGGTCATTGTTAGCAATTTATTTGTACCTTGTTGGTTGGACTATACCTTACACCTAGCAACCCTTGCTCCACAATTGAAGCTTATATTTATATCCAAGTGGTGTTTATATCCAACATCTGTTTAAGAGTTTATATTTTCAATCAGCCATATTATTTATAACACTACAAGTTCTCTTAAAGATAGTTTGTAAGGCCATGCAAATCAGACATGATAGCAATGACTTTTCTGATATACCCAATGGGTCCCTTTAGAGTATAGGCAAAGACAGGACCGGGCTCTGCAGCTGGAACTAGAAAAATTGGATTTAAAGTGTGTGGCTATATAACGTATGAGGTACATACTCCGCAGTACTGTCACTGATGGGGATGGGCTCGGGCGAGTTCGCAGCTCCACGTGCCGAGCCCACCAGGAAGCTGAGAGCGCCAAATCACAGGCACAGACATTTCCCGATCTCTGCAGCTGCGGACCGGGAAAATGGAATGCATAGCTAGAAGTGTGTTTTACATATTTTTTTGCTTGAATACATACATATTGCACCCGCCCTCTGCTGCTGTCAATCACTAGAAGGGGACATGATGGAGAACTTCAGGTCCCCCTCTGCTGATTGGCCGCATCAGAGGGCGGGTGCAATAGCTAGTTTGCTATTGGCTTTTTCAAAGTGAAATAGCCAATAGGAATCTAGCTATGCATTCCTATGGTGGGTTTTTTTTTCTGACTTGCGGCGGTCCCCGATTTAAAAAAACAAACAAAGCAGAGAAAGGTCCTGACCTTTCCGGGAGAAAGTGTCTCTCTCCCGGCAGCCGGGGGCCACTAGACGACCCCTGGCAAATTGTCATTCGACCCCCGAGGGGGTCCCGACCCACAGGTTGAGAACCACTGCTTTAGAGTGTACTTAACTAAAATTAAGTCATTAACAGAATTAAAGTGAACTACATATACAATGTATGTATTTTTGTCACAATCACGTTGCATACACTTTAATTCCTACCTAAATGTGGAGCTGTAGATTTAATAACATTATAGAAATTCAAATTTACATCCTGGGGGTCACAGGTGGCCTACTTACTTATATTGTTGTTGTCATTAATGATGTTCTCTGAGACATCATTGTCACTGTCATCTTCGTCATCTCCAGAAGAATTCGCTTCTGAAAGAAATATGCATGATGCAATAAATGTCTATGATCACAGAAACCATACCAGGTAAAAAAAGAGCAATGTTCTAATGCAGAAAAACTACTAAAAAATAATCCAAAAACTATCAGAGAAAAAACTAAGCAATCATTTCTATGCTCTGAAAACCGTCAAGGCTTCCAGAGAGATTTCTGGGATATCCTATCAAGCTGTGGTGTTTGCCAGAACAAATTCTAAATGGCTTATGAATCTATACTCGACTCCTGGCATAAATTGACACCGGAGGGCTCTTTTTTATGCCTCCAGGCAGCTTTCAAAAGACAAATTGTTGGATACAGCCCATTGTTTGCAACACAATGATGATGACACACGGTGCATTATGGTCTGATAGGTTACACTTCCATTCTCCAGTCAGTCACTCACCTGTGACATTCACAAGGAAGAAATGAGTATTGCTCTGGGTGCCTTTATGAGCTAAGCAGGCATACAGCCCTGAATCCCTGAGGAGAGTCTCGTTTATCAGCAAGTAGTTCATGACAATCACCGTCCTATTGCCGGATTCTAATTTCACCCCATCCTTAGTCCAAGTCACCAGGGAAGCATCGTTGTATGGACAGCGCAGATCAAGAGGCTTGCCGGGAGTAATCGTTAAAACGTCTGGCTGAGAGATTTGGTATTTGGTTGGAGGTTCTGCGTGGAAGGATAGAGGGGAAGCGGCAGGACAAAAAAGGAAAGACACCAAATGTCAGTAAAGCACCCATAGCAAATCCATTCTCAACAAGCAGTAAAGACCTGACTTGCTGATATACAAGCTATGCAGAAATATTAGTGAGGTTAAACACATCATGCATTACAGTGAAAGCAACACCAAGAGCTTAGGTTAGGATACAATACTTTTAACCAATCAACATGTACTTAGTACCTCAGCCTAGAATTATTTCGCTTTCTGCAAATGTTGGTCTGAAGATGCCCATGCATGGGCAGACTGACATTTTAGAGTTTATCCAATGGTCACTGTCAATATTCCTCTGTGGGCAATCTATTGAGTAGTGGTTTTGGAAGCACTTGTCATCAGTTGACCTCTTTATTGTCATATTCGGCTGCAATCCTTTAACATTTGTACAGGTCTGAATACAGCACTTACAGCAAGAGGGAATTCTATCACAAATGCACTATGTGGCACAATGACCATTAATATGACTATTCAAACCCAGTGCATTCTGCCGCTCAAGCTTTCATTCTGGTTGGTCAAAATAGAACAAACCCTCCATGTTTGGATCACTGTAAAGCTAAAAAAAACAAAAACCTTGGTTGGAGAGTGTGTAACCAATAGATATTTTGTCATTATCAACAAATGCTCTGAACATGTAAAAGACAAGCATTACATCACCGCAGTTATCAGTTCTGCTGCTCCTGCCTCCTGCTAAGCACGTTAGTTAAAGTACCATCTGGTTTGGTTATATGGGCAATGTAATGAGAACCTGGGATGTATCATCTTTGGGTTCCAAATTAAATTGACTGCAGCTTTCATGAGCATGCCTTCGCTACAGCTATACAATGCTGCATATTTGTGAGCTGATATGGTTTTCCCTTACCGCTCTCGCTTTCACATTAACCCTTTGTAGCCAGGAACTGCAGGCTTTCAAATTTTTTTTTTTATTAACTCCAGCTGACACAAGAGAAGTTCCCTATATTGTAGAATTCAGTAGCAGAGAATTGTGCTCCCAATTTGCATGCATGCCCATAGAAGGAGACAGAGGCGAGTGTGAAGCTTGCACCTTCTAACAGAGGAAAAGAGTAAATATAAAATAAAGTTTTATAGAGAGTGACAAATCATACATACATCTGCCATGTTTTTTCCTTGACAGACTAGAAAATGAATCTACAGAGGAGCAAGTTATGTATAGAATCTCGGGCTTCTTTTTTTTTTTCAAGGATGAAGGGATGTTTACAAGTGCAATTTTCTCATACTTAACATTTTTACTGTGCTGCGGCTCCAAGTCCTGTAAAATGTTATTTTTGTAAAAAGTGACACACTGTTATACCATCAAAATCTGAAACTAGCACTGGGAATATGTTCATGGTTTGAGGCCCCGGGCTTGTGTAAAAAGGCCTTGCAGGTTCAAATAATCATCACTGGCCCGCTAAACCACCTTGTTTTTTATTGTATTTTAAGGTTATTCGGGAAAGCAAAAAACGTGCAGCAACCATTTACCAATCGGGTTTTGTTTTTTGCTGGTCTACTAATATATGATTAGTTGTTACATCATCATTGGTCTTTATACTGCTTTACTGAACAAATCCCAATTCATTATGGTCTGTGCTTTTTGTAGCCAGTTTAAGTACACACCATATACCATAGCAATGAAAAACACCTCTCTGATGAGACGATATGGTTAAAGGAAACCTGAAACATTATATGAAGACTACCATTTCTGGCCTCTTCATCTTAAAGGATAATGACTTGGCTGTGAGGTTTTCAGCTGGCTGGTATTTTACCAACCTGGGCAATATTTTTAACAGGGAAGAGATCAGTAGGTAGTTATTTTTTTCTCCAGAATAGACGGCAACCTTACTTGTCATGTTGATCCAGTGGCTTTAATACTAGCTACTTAATATACATGGAACAGGAAAGCAGATTAGCAGTTAGGATTACACTCTGACTTCTAATCTGCAGCCTTGTTCCTCGTCAGGGACCTACAAAGTACTAAAGCCAAAGGCAGCGGCGTAACCAGAGTTATTGGCGCCCGGGGCTACAGCAGCTAGGAAACCAGTATTTCCAAAATGTAGCCAGCAATGGTAGTCCTTTTTTTCTCACTATAGGTTCCATTTAATAAGATCATCACGGTCGTTACTTTTTAGGAGCTCAGCTAAGAATCAAGGGTGCATCCCAAGACAAGGAAAATACCTGTACACTCTGTACTTGGTCATGGCTGGCCTGCTCTGAATGCACAGCGAGAAGCCAGCTATACAGTATGACAATGTTTACATAAGGGTGTTTAAACAGGGCTAGGTCTTGTGTCTCCATCAATCCACAGCCCCCATTTGCAAGTTCAGGCACAAACGTTACATGGCCTCCACAGGACGGTGACATTTCAAATTCAGTTTAAACAGAGAAAAACGCGATGTCACATTCTATATTCTTTTATTATTATTTCTAAACTTTCTGATCACACTAAGTGCCATGAGCTATTAGCGATAGTAATAATTACCAGGGGTTCCCTGAGAACATGAAGTTATTTCAAAGGTTACTCAGTGTAAAAAGTTTGGAGAAAGCTTGGTCTAAAGAAACATGTCCCTGTCTCCGACATGATCCAGCTAGCACCTGTCATGGTAAAGAATCATAGCTTATATCTCCAACTTGCTTTTGTGCCCACAGCAGGGCCTGTATGGGTTAGTGTACCCTCTGTTCATGAGACAAAGCTGGCCACAAGTTACAACTTGCTTTTACAATCTTTACCAATGGTATATTGGTATATTTATGGTATATTTACCTATTATGAAGTTCAAAGGCCTACTTGAATTAATAGAAGTTAAATAATTTTTTTAGGTAAGCCCCAATCGCTATAAGGTGGTTGGTAAATATAAAGAAGATGGTAGAAGATTATCCAATCTAATTGTAATATTTGTGACCTGAGAGATAAAATCTCATATGGGCAGCACAAACACTTTTACATTCAACTTAAAGATAAAGCAACATGTGACTGATTTGTTTGCACCAACCAGGCAGAAAACAGGTTTGGAAGGATTGCAGAATAAAATATATTATAGCTCCCAGTATACTGGATAGTTTTTCTTATTTACGCAGAAAAACATTGCTAATCGTACACAGAAACACATTGCTGAGTTTAGAATGGACATTCTGTGGCCACAAAGTCAATGCAGTGACTGTTAAATGACTGGACATCTAACTATGGATAGTAAGCATGATCTGGGAAGAAGGCTGATTTGAGAAGCCTAGGGAAAGAACACATTTGTTTTGGCATTCTACTATACAAGCAGATTGAACCCACATCCAATAAGTCATTTCTTTATTTTATTTGTATTTGTGTTCATGACTTTGACACTAGGTCATTTTACAACTAAGGTGTCTGCATGGCAGCTGTTCTTGGAGGACAGCACCAGAATAACTCTGTATTTGCCAGCACCTCCCTGCTATTTATATTCTGTACACAATATTCAATTTTATAAGCTTTGGAAAAGGGACAATTGCAAGGGATAACTTAAGAACTCTTTAGAATAACAGGTTATTTTACAATTGGCTTTACGAAAGGGCAGACCAATGCAAATGCTAGCACGGTCTGTTCATTTGGCTTACAAAGCATGCTGGGAAACGTGGCCTACATGAGTGTAAAAGCTGAACTGCAATGTGCATTTCATTAAGTGTTTAAAAGCTAAATTTTTCTTACAGTGGAGTAAAAATGAACACCAAAGTAGAAAGCCCAAACCCCTCTAAAAGACATAGACTGCGCATGGTCAGTTCTATGCTGTAAACATGGGAACCCTGTGCCAAGTCTGTGTGACCGGTAGCCGTGACTGCACTCATTTATAAGGAAGGTAAAAATACAAAGAAACACTTGGATTCTTTCAGCTTCTGGTTTCTATTTTCTCATTTTCTTGAAGACTTCCATACTCTTCTATATATATATATATATAT
>NW_017306981.1:595538-612471 GCF_000935625.1 Nanorana parkeri | reverse complement strand
TATATATATATATATATATATATATATCACTAATACCTTTCAGGCCAACATATTTCTACTTGAGGGGTTTCATAGGAAAATGAGTGCTCTATGCATGCCTCGAGGTGAGAAAACTAAAACAATTACATGTCAAAAGAAACAGGCATGTAGGATATGTTCAGACTACTTCTATTACAACTATTGAATTCTCTAATAACAGTGGACATTACTTCCTACCCTGACAACATGATGTATAAGACAATAGTATACTTCTATGTGAGAGTTGGACTCCTGACATCTGAGCACAAGCTGTTTATCGGTAAGGTTTGGTAATATGGAGTCACATATTGTCCAGTACTGGCAAGGTATAAAATAAAACTACATGTAAACGGAACATGTACTGGTTACAAGTTCCATGAAACTGGCATCTGGACTATAAGTGCCAACCAAGTGTCTACTTGTAGGGTCAATTTTCTTTTACAAAGTCTGAAACCAATAATCCTTGGGAGTCTTATTATGAAAAATACCACCTTCATGCTAAGAATTAAGAACTTTAACTCATCCCTTTCAACCTCCTCTGCCTTGCTTTTGGCTAGTAAATGTGGAGGATGTCCTCATTGTCCAATAGCAAAGCGCCAGTGGGTAGGGGGAGGGTTAAAGTGCCAAATTCAGAAAAGGAACTCAACATTTAGGGGCTCCTTGGGCACTCTGAAGACAACAGACGATGCATTCAGGCACTTCTAGATAAGTACTCATCATCTGGAAGCTAGTTAAAAGAAGCTTTATGCCAGTACAGGTCTGCTTTAAAACACAGTAAACAAATTATTGGTTACTGTAGGTGAAAGAGTTGCGAATAACTTTCCCAAATGTGTTAACATATAGAAATTTCAGTAGTGAAACTTATATCTATCTGACACGGAGTGTTGAATGCCTGTGTCCCCTTCTGCACACTGTGGTTCCTCCTGCTGGGCCCCTACATCAATATTTATCTGGGGTCCTGTGGCACACTGGCATCTTTGTGATTACCTCCAATGTTATTTAAATCACAAAATACATGCATAGTGTACTTTACCAAAAAATTGCCGCAAGGCGCTACAGTGTTCGGGTTTGGCTTGAAGAAAAGGTGGCAACCCTAATATGGGACCCTGCAGTGATGTAATGTTAAATGCTGGAGCCTGTGCTGCTTAAAGACAGCAGAGTTCAGACTCACTACACATGGGAGAGGTCAGGATTCAAAGTCATCTATTGCAGGAGCCAAGCTTTGCATTTTTTGGCAAGCAAAAGAGTCAGATTAATAAAGAACAAAGCTTTGCACTGCAAATATATCAACCATACTACTCGCACTGCACCTGGGAAACAGCACATACAAAACAATCTTGCATCAACTAACTTGCAGTCAGTTTCCTTACACTTCAAACCAAAATCAATCCAACCAATTCAAATATGGCTATAATATTGAATGCTGGCAGTCTGTCATCTCCAGTGATTGCATGAGCGTATATCATTGTACGCTTTATATATTCATAAATGGTCCCACTGAATCAAACAGGTATGCAAAGCACCTGCTATTCTCACTCTGCATTAAGGCTCCATTCACACATAGCTGTTTCTGCGCGAACGGTAACATATGCCCGGATTCCGCATGTTTTCTGGTAATCACTATAGCTAGAACGTGCGTAATACGCCCATAAAATAGTGCTTCTACTATTTTGCGGGACGCGTGGTTTGGTACCGTGCGGCCATCACAATAGTCTTAACATTGCAATGCATTGGTTTTTATGTTTAGCACGTTTCCGAACATATTCGTATGCGCGAATACTCACGGAAAACCACTCATGTGTGAATGGAGCCTAACAGTGCAGACATTCTGCACATAAACAATGCAATGTTTACAATGGCCTGGGCATTTTCTCACAGCTCTCAAAGCACATGGGAAAAAAAGGTATGAGGTTATATGTGCAAAGTTGCTTGGTATCCCTGGATACATTAAAAAGAGATTGTATTGTATTTTTCAAAGGATAAAACATTACATCACAACATCCAGAAAATGATACATAATAATGATGCATGTCCCATTAAAACCACATAGTTTATGATTATTATCACTACTGCTGCTTCTACTTTATTTGGAGTGTGGGGAAGTGGGAGGACCTGATCATTCAATCTGTGTAGTGCTGGAGGGAAAATTTGTCAGCTTTAGGTGTGGTGCTCTTCTCAACAGACATTACAGACAGGCTGAGCTGCATTGCTCCCATACCTTTCAAAGTTTCATGTCTCAGACAGACTGACAGCCTAGACTCTACAGTGCACTGAGAGCCATGCACTCTGATGTATCTGATGTCTAAGTGTCCCCTGCAGGACAATCAACATAAAGGGCTTACAAAAGGTTACCCCTGGGCAAGGGAAGAAATTCCTGATAGAGGTCCAACTTAAAGGGCAATAAGATGAGTGATGAATCTTTCCCATCAGAATTGTGAGGGCGTAGCTTGGCCTTGCATAGCTCAATACCTTTCTATAAACTGTGTGATGGAAAAGAATGCATATAATGCAGACTCTACACATTGTCAATCACTTTTTTAAATCAACTATGACATAATTTTCTAGCCAGCCCATGCAAAGGTATGGTGAACTACTGTGGCCTGTACAAGTTTCCTGAAGTGGTCCTGGCTGAGAATGTACTGTGCATTAAAAGCCCCTCCATGTGCCAGCCCTTTATTATCGAGCGTGATGAGGAAAGAGGGAGAATCCAGTTTAAAATAAACCTGGCAAATCCAAACAGAACATATGATCAAAAACACATAAGCAGAGGTTACCTTCA
The DNA here is from genome assembly GCF_000935625.1 of Nanorana parkeri. Lineage (NCBI taxonomy): Eukaryota > Metazoa > Chordata > Amphibia > Anura > Dicroglossidae > Nanorana > Nanorana parkeri. The sequence continues at coordinate 609,674 of NW_017306981.1, read as the reverse complement.
GTAAAAGCCATGGGACAGAACAGTCAGTAGGTCCATAGATATTGGCAGTTCTGTGCAAATCATGACTTTTAATCTGTAAAAGGCAGAAACTGTTTCCATCCCTCCTCCTTTAGGCTTACTGTTGGTCCTTTAATGTAATTGGTGGTTTCAAACATCAAAAAGGGAGGGTTGAGTAGGTGGAAATGGTTGGAACCAAAGCATCCTATGTGTTTCATCAAATGCTCAGTTAAGTGCTATCCTGATTAATGATAGTCTCAGTGCGGTCCTGCAATATGGGGCAGTGCAGGGTCCCGGTGTTCGAACACCGGGGCCCCGCACTGCCGACAGGCTTCACAGTGAGGGGGCGGGTCCTGTGACTCTATATATATATTATTATAATTATAATAATGATATATATATATTATAAAATATAAACAATCAACGCCCCCCCCCCCCCTCAGCGGGCCACGGTAAAATTATTAAACGTTGACCGGTCCGCGGCGATAAAAAGGTTGGGGAGCACTGGCTTAGAAGATAACAGCACAGTAACTGGGGATTTTAAACAGAATAACTAAAAAGTGAAGAAGTTAAAACCTAAAACAATAGGTAGTAGAATTGCTGGTTTAAAAAAGCCAGATACCGGCGGTATCACTGCATAGTGACCGCAATCTTCTTACCAAGTATCCAGGATACTTGGGATACAGGGAGTCGGGATTTGTTACTTGCTTTACCATCAGCTAATATATCACCAAGTCCACCTTATCCCAAGTTCATGGTAGCATTAGTACATGCCAATCTAGTAGAGATTCCCACTTGCCTCTGTTCTGAAATAATGATGTAGGACTATTCCAGTACTTAAAGGAAATCTATGAGGTAAGTAAGTGTTTTTCCCCATAGTTCTCTTAAGGGTAACGGGAGGACATAAACTATCATCCTGCTGTGACCCAAAGCTCAGTATATTGCTATCTACAGCTCGCGTTATACTGAGACCGCCGCAGTCGGGACGGATCCCGACATTACTATTGAGATCCACCCAGCTGCGTGACAGCTGGCTCTGCCTATCTGGAGGCAGAACCAGCTGTGCCCGCCCCCTTCCCCATCCGTTCCACCAGTCAGTGCTGGAGGATCGAACAGGGGAGGGGGGGGAACCCCTGCAGGGAGCCGTGAGCGACAGCCACCGCTCTCTGCAGGGACATGATCGAGAAGTGAGCGAGAGACGGTATGCGTTCACTCACTTCCCGATCTATTGAGCTGACGTGTGACCGTTTCATTGTCACACGTCGGCTCGAACCATGAGGTTGAGTGAAAATCACTCACCTCATAGTTCTCTTTTAATGGAAGAATTTGCACACATGATTATCCCCAGTGTTGTAATAATAGCACTGCACTCCTAGAATCTTTTTATGCATACAACTACCTAACCAACCACAAAACCTCCAGCATAGCAAGTCTAACATCACTGGGGATCCTATATATCATAAAACCAGATGTTTACAACTTGTTTGATGTATTTTTTGGGGTGAGGCAGTAAGCCAATCGCATCAGAAGGGGATAAGGACTTAGAGAAAGAAATCCTGTAAAAAACAAAAACAAAAAAAACCTGAATACCATTTATATAGTTTAAAAAAAGAAAAGAAATGTAACTGTTTTGCCAGTTATGGTCATGGATAAATACAGACTGGAATTGAAAGGTCAAACGCGTACCCTCACACTACAAGCATGCATGTCTAAAAATATTTCTTGATGGCTGGATTACATATATTCAGCCATTATATATACATCCATGGTCACTACCTTAGCAGAAAAATTATTTTATCCAAATGATTTTTGCTAAACTGATCAAGCAGAGATGCCAATATGTAGACAAATTTACAACATTGAGAACTGTAACAATAGATTATGTAAACGAGGCAATAGCATTTGATCACAGTATTCGGATTAGTTAGGGTTCTCGCTTACCTTCTGGTTCTACAGTGGCTTCCTCTACATTACTATAAGATGGACGGGCGATTGCCAAACTGACCGAGAACAAGCAAAGAAGAAGCATGCTGTCAGTGAATCCGCCCCATGCTTTTCCTGAGCGCCACACCATGAACGACCCCATCCGACTGGCTGTGAGCAAGCATGAGACGAACGTACCACTATGTGGTTCCAAATTCTGCGTTGGAGGTCCTGCAAAAGATTAGTACCAGGGTAAATATCAGTCTGTACATTGTTTGGTCATTAAATACACCAATGCCAAGGAACGTTATCATATGTAAAAAGAAATAACCCATAGGAATCGGCTTCTAGTTTTGTGAGGGTAGATCAGTGGAAGATTCCAATCCCGTTTAGCTGCTCAATCTATCGCATTTGGAAGGCAGGAAAATATGGCAAGGCGGTGTCAATAGTTTGCAAACTAATTAGTTGGAACTATAGACATAATTTTGGCAAAGGTCTTTGAAAAGGTAAAATGTTTACAGAACACGTCGGGCAGTGCATTAGTTTACAAGTTCAAGATCACATATTAAAATCCCACTAGGGTCAACTTGTGTTTCCTCCCACAGTACAAAAACATACCAGAGGGTTAGAATGCTAAAAGCATAAATGGTCCTTGTGTGTATATGTATGACTCTGGTAGGGACATTAAAAACTTTAAACTCTGCTGGGCCAGGTACTGATGTGGCTGTTTCTATGTAATCTACAAGGTGCCGAGAAACATGTTGGCACTATATAGTTTAATAAGAATAAATATGCAATAAAAAAAAAACAACTCCAATCAGCCATTTTTGCAACAGCCATGTCTGTTTTTTTCATCACATTGGCCTCCAACTGTGATACAAATTTCACTTTGCAAAACATATTAAAAAAGTGTAATTCAGCCTCCTTATTCCCAATTTCCATAAACTGTGAAATTATTCATTCCATTTAATCTATTTTTATTGGGATGGCAGGAGGCAAATCTGCACAGCCAGCAAACGTAATAACCACACGAAGAGCAGCTTATTGCCATAGCTCAGTGATAAAAATTCCTCCTCTCCAAAATTATGGATCTATGTTTTTAATATGGAGATGTGGTGAAAAGGCTTCATCTGAAAGTGTGGTTGGCTTTGCTAAATATGTGTTGAAGTAACAGAAAATTTTTGAGACCATGATATGGATCCAAATGTGCCTTTAGTAACATAATCAACCAGCTCTTGTAGACTTTCCAAACTGCCAAGCTGTTACTTAAGATTGATAGAGGAAAAATATGGATATATAGAATCCATAACCAAGGACTGTTAGAGGGTAAATGTTCAAAGGGGAGTTGTAAAGAAGCAGCACCCCAAAAAAAGAACACATGCACGCCATTCATACAAATGTTGTCATAACACTCGTACCTGTAACTTTGTAGGTAGTAGATACAACATACTAATGCCAATTAAAGAGTGAACAAATGGCTTCTCATTATTTGGTAAAATGAATTTCCGCTTGACAGGGAGTAATACGTTTTTTAATATTAAACATGTATAAAACAATTTTCAAAGTGGCTACAGTCACTTTCTGCAATTTACCTTCATGGCAGAAGAGGTGGACTTCTCAATAATGGATATAAATAAGGTTTATATGGATGCATGGAGTACTTATGCAAACTGGGAGATCATATAATCCTGATAATGATCAACTAAAGTGCCATCCAAACAACCCAGTAAAACAGGCCCCAAAAAGCTCCACTGTTTTGGCACATTTAGAAAGTACAACCACACACATATATTGTATACATTAAACAAAGGAAAACAACCTCTAGCAGTTATTCAGATCTCAGTTAAAAGTAGTCACTTCTGCTGAAAGATTGATTACATTTTAGTGTGCATTCACACCGGAATCAGAGCCAAAAACACAAGTCTATGAAGGTAAGTTGACTTGAGTTTGCGCAGTACATGGACATGGGTCCTTGGTTTGATTTTTTTACACTAAGCTTTATAAAAGGTATTGATTCTGCCATATGTTAGCAGTTCACACCAGTCCATTGCATTGTGCTGGAAAAAAAAAAGGAGTAGAGCCTGGTCTAGTTTTTTTCAGCGGAAGGCAGCGTAATGCAACACAAAATACAGGTGTGGACTGCTCCCATTCACACCCATTAATATTTTCAGATGTCCTTGCGTTGGCATCCATTGTAAAATGGATGCCAATGCATCTGGTGTGAATGGGGCCTCAATCTACAACCAGACATGATTTTTGTGCCAAAAAATGTAAATGTACTTTCCTTGCAACATTCGCAACAGTACTTATTTGTAGACAGGACATCCCAGAATTTTCATCCACCTGCTCAAGTAATGGTTTCAATGCCTTTGCCAGAAATCTACACAGAGCTTGGGGTCAGATTACAAAAGGTCAAATTGAGCTGGATGTACAATTCCTTTTTTGGTTAAAGGGCTGCACCTGTAAAGAGATACTGGGGGGTGCAAAGTCTCTTATCGCAACTTTGGGACCAACTATACTATTACATAAATCCAGAAAACTTTGCATTGACGGTGGGAAATGCATTCAAGTGCATTGTAATGCCCTGTCTCAACATCTACAGAAAAGAAAGGAAATCATCAACAGTAGAGTTTGCAAAATCTGGTACCGAACTATATAAAATCTGGGACCATACAAAAAAAAGGGCAATTTCACTTTAAGCATATACACCCTGGAGATATATTTCATTGATGTCACTCAACTCAATAAAACAGAGTCATTGATAAATATTAATGTGGATCTGCTCCTTCTTTTAAGAGCCAAAGAAAACATGCATCTATTCAACGGCTCCAAATGCTGAACAATGATTTGTTTAAGCACATCGGCTGCCCAGCAATTTGGATTAGCAGAGCCCTGCTGAAGGAGTAGGAGCTACATGTGTGCAAAGCAAGTTAGCTACTTATACTGTTTCAGAAGAAAATACTACAATTCAATCCCATTATGGCATATTTACTAAACTGGATAACAAAACATTTGTTTCCTAGCCTTAAAAAAAGGCATATATTTGAAATGGTCCCATTACAAACCTGGGCAAGTCTTACAAGAAAAAAAGAAAAGGGTTGCCTTCAGTGAAAGCCGCATGTTAATAGTAAGAGCGGAGCTTGGCACCAGCCTCTGCCAACTCCTTAAGCAGGCAATACACTGCTTAAATGTTGAAGTTCGAACTGTGGGTGGCCATTTCAGCATCACTCTGTTTTTTTATAAATTTTTGTGGAAGGCGTTGGGCCCAACGTATTTGCCAATCAGCCCCAGTCGCTGTTTGGGTATTCTTATGGCTGTTAGAACACAATAGCCAGGCAGAGAACATTCCACCACCTGTATAAACTGTATATCGTGGATAGGGGAATTGATAATTTTTATCTTGTTCAGCCCTCGGGGCTACACAGAAAAAAAAACCCACTATGATTGTATGGTCAGCTTTAGCCTCTGAAGTTTGACTTTTCTTGATCTAATAAACTTTAGCTACACATCACTGAATCTACGTAATATCTTGACGTGAGTTTTAATAACGGTAATCTGTGCTTAAAGTGTATCAAAACCCAAAGATATAAAAAACGAAAAATGTTTGCATGTTTCTGTAATGTTCAAATGTTTAATCCCGTTATACATCCTGCTTTTTAGATTAATCATAGCAGAAAGGTGCATCAACTTACACTTCCTGTCAAAGGGGGACAACGCTTAGGCCCCTTTTACACGAGCGTTCAGGTTGCCAGGTTTGCAAGCCTCCATTTGCAGATGGAAAACGGACAACAATGCATCGCTATGGCAGTTCAGATAAAAACTGATGGCCATCAGTTCACATCAGGAAACAGTGTCAGTTGAGGTCTGTAATTTGGGACAGATCTGCTCTCAGTTTTGACTGATCAGTTCAGGTTACGTCCGTTTTGTGGGACTGATGTCCTAATGCAGCATAGCAAGAATCATGGGAATTTTCCATACTATAAATAACAAAAGGCCCCAAAACGGACACGTAAAAAAACAGATGTAAACTGAACTGACAATGGATGTGCAAATTGATGTAAACGGAATTTTGTATCCGTGAACCTTGGCTGAACTGATGACTCCTGTGAAAGGGTCCTTACTTCATTCAGCTGCATTGTTGCCACCCTTTCCTACACCCTCCTTCACACTGGCCGATCAGAAGAGGATCCATCAACAGATCCTCTCCTGATCAGAGTGGCATGGAGAGGATGTCACTGGTGTGACATCCGTGTCCATACACTTTTTTCCTCCCAAAAAAACTAAAAGTGCCGGTCCCCATGCAAAGCCTTTGGGGAATCTGATGTAAACAGACATGTGTCCATTTACATCAGATTACCTCCGGTCCGGCACGATCCAGTCAATTGAAACGGATCAATGATCCGTCTGTTTTACCGTACGAAGTCGGAGTTAACTGGGTGTAAGAGACGCTTGTCTGTTTAAACCTGGCTTGCCCATAGACTTCCCTAGAGCGTCCGATCGGCTGACAGGCAGACCTGATCGGACCGTTCATGTGAAAGGGGCCTTGGAATAAAGCAAGCATGCCATTGCACAGTGTGCTGGAATATGCTACTTTACACACTACAGTAAAATTGTGACTGATGGGTGCCCACATGCACAGGAAGCTCCTACAATGAGTCTACAGGATGTGCACAGTGCAGGGACAGAAGACATAGCAAGGGGAAAACTGTATTTTTGTAACATAAAAAATGCAACTCAGTTTTACTTTTACAGTGCTCAACAAAACTAAGTATTCTTTTGCAAGCGTTTAGTTTGTTATCCTCATGCTCTACTTTACTTTGTTATCATCATGCTCTGTTTGAATTGTCCAGATTTGTGACAGGTTTATTCTAAAAGTATTAACACATATGTCATTGCAAGGCATAAACTGAAACCAACCCATGATCTGCATGATCAACCCATAAACACTATAAAACTGAATGAAACTGTAAAAAGTCAGAAAATCTACTGAAGTTCCCCATTATGCACATTCTATATATTCAAATTCAACCTATTCTTCAGGCTTCTACTTTGCCTCCAATGGCAGCACTCTAACCTCTTGTAACAGGATACTGTGCTGGAGCTCTATCTCCAAGTATTACAGAAGACCTTGTTGATCCACTGGTAACACTTGGTCATTATTTGCAAGCCATTCAGGACACAGGCAAACTGTATTATTTAGCAAGCAGCCCAGACAGCTGCATGAGATGAATGACAGAAGGTAAATTAGCGTTGCTCAGCGGGTGGAATTTGCTCCCCTGTAAATGTACAATTTCAATACTGGAATAGAAATGTTCTTTTATAAAGTCAAGTTAATATGGGGTGATCACAAGAATTCAATATAGCCTTACTAGGAGGTTACTCCACACTCAAACCAGACAAGCATTTTCCAGACTGATCTCTCCAATACCTGGGACCATCCATGGAAATCAAAGACAGATGGCAATCGTGAATCTTAATCCCTACTATATATAAATTAAAGGTGAAATCGAGCAATCTTGGGCTAGGCAGAGCTCCAGAGGAGGTTTTCGGAGTCTGCTGAGGTGTATGAAGGGTTGTTTGCAGATTCCTTACTCACACTGCTAAGTTTTTACAGCTGCATTTTCGAACTTCCCCCCACTAGGAATACACAACGTCACTTTCCAGAGTGGACGGGTGTGTAGTTACCTTTGTGCAAGTCTTAATGCAAGCACAGGCATGAAAGGAAGAAAAAAAAATAACTTTGGACCTGCACACGTGTTAATGGAATGTTAACACTTTCACTGCATGACTTTTTTTTTCAACTTTAGAGAGTACCAACTTGTAGTAACATGGCTAACCCATGTCTAGTTATAAATAAACAGGAATATGGAATGCTATCTGCACTCATGCACCATACAAAATATATGACAACTATTTAAAGCAGACTTAAACTGTCAGCTAGGTCTGATTTAAGTGATTATCCTTAGATAGGCACTAGGGAGGCAGGCTGAAGGGAGTAACAGAACCCAAAACACCCCAGAGTTGTAAAAATTGGCTGCTGTGGTTGGCTGGTAATTGATCACATGACCAGAAACTGGAATGTTAGATTACATGACCCGGGACAGCTCTGTGCCAAGGTCATCTTCAGTTATTTTGATAAAAGCCTGCTAATGCCAACACCCAAGTGCATGTTGCAGGAATAGAACCCATAAATGGGTCTCTGGATGACCAAATTTTTACAACTCTGAAGTTAGAACAATCATAAAATAGAAATGCTTACATATTTAAGCCAGGGCTGGACAAATTCCAGGAGTCAGATAGCCAGTGCTACAGCTGGCACCTAACTTGTGAGGTTTTCTCTAGTTGATGTCAACAAAGCTGGCTCCTTAAAAAGTCCTGCGGGCTCCTGAATTACATATTCAGGAGCCTGCAGGACTTTTTAAGGAGCCAGCTTTATCCACCCCCGATTTAGGCTGCCCATTTGGAAAAATCCATTTCAGATGATTCTTCTCCAAGATAGGTTGAACAGGGGGCATTTACAGTAAGCTCATAATACTCAAAGACACGTGACCACTGATCCAATGGTAATCAGCATGTCCTTGTATTTGGAGACTAACCATGTCATCTTTTAAACTATATATGAAGTAATAAATTATACAATGTGTCACCCACCCCTTTATAAATGTCACAAATTTACCATTACCAAGCGATTCATTTATTTGCTCGTATTGAATAACTTATTTGAACTTATTATTACAGGAATTCTCACACTGGAACTTAATTAATAAGCTAATTAAGCAATGGGCAATAACCCATGGCAACTAGGTTTTACTTCACATTAGTTAAGTTAGATATAATATATGTCAGATGTTCTTTGCCTTACATAAAGAATAATAAAATTATCTCCTTTCTCCTAGAGCTTATAACTTCACTGCTCAGTAATAGTATTAGTATTATTTTACAATATTTATATAGCGTCAACGCTTTACAATATAAAAGGGAGACAGTTCAGTTACAATTCAACTCAAGATAAGATGGTTTGCAGGACCCTGCTCATGAGAGCATACAATCTTTTTATCCCACAGTTTTGTGTTAAGATCTACCTTTCAAATGACGAGCTACATGAGATCTACCGACGAAAAAAACCCTCCCTCGCTCTCTCTCTCCTGGCTGTCTCTCCTTGCTCATCCTCCTGGCTGTCTCTCCTCTCTCTCCTGGCTGTCTCTCCCCGCTCTCTCTCCTGGCTGTCATTCCTCGTTTTCTCTCCTGGCTGTCTCTCTTCGCTCTCTTGGCTGTCTCTCCTTGCTCTCCCCCCTGGCTGTCTCTCCTGGCTCACCTTGCTGTATTTTGCAAACAGTGCAGTGCAGCAGGCTGTGTAAACTAATATTCTTTGATGTAATACATAGGACTTCAACCACCAGTATCCACCAGAAAGGTGTCAGGGAGCTTGGCTCAGCAGACTCAGGCTAATAGGTAATCATGTGTGCACAGCTAAATAAATATACCAAATTGGAATAAAGGGGCCGCCATTCACACCCTTCGTGATCTACCAGCATCAGCTTTTAGAGCTACTGGTAGATCACGATCTACCTAATGGGCACCCCTGATCTACATGGATAACGGTTACTTATGAAGAAAAAAAAGCATAGGGGGTTGTATTAGTGGTTTTTTTATCGACCATAGAGAACCAGAACTTGAGCCACATCACAAAGTCGGGGTTCAGAAAGTCTGGTCTGTGCAGCACCCCCAAGTCCTCAGTGAGAGCCAGCATTCCAGGAAGAAAACCGCATAAACACCTCTCATAAGGCCAATGCCTTTACTATGAAATCCTTAAATAAACATTCCCCTATAAAACAGCACTTACACAAACATTCTCTTGCTGTAACTTGCGGCCTCTATAAAAACATATTTACGGCTTGTGCCAACAACTCAGACTGGAACCATTTTTCAAAAATTTCCTGACTAAGGTTTTTTGTTTTTTTTTGATCAATGCCTTTGGAGGCCCCAAGACTAAAGACACAGTGGAGGGCAGGGGCAGCACAGTGGCGCAGTGGTTAGCGCTTCTGCCTTGCAGCACTGGGCGTCCTTGGTTGTACTACTACTAGTCGCCTTTGCTTGTTCTGACTGGTGCAGCTCTGACCATTTAACCCTTGCATTGCGAGGGTAGCCCCACAGCATCATTACATTGTAGAACAATTAACTGAGGCCCCGTTCACATCTACATGTTAGGAATAAGTCCCGCTTGCTGCATCTATTAAAAGTTTTTTCCCCAGCAAAACAGGCTAAATGATACCGCACCACCAATGCTCAACACCCGGATAACACCAGATGATCGGCGTGGACACCTACACTATGCAGTTCTAACATTCAGTTCTCTACACTGCATACTGGATTCCAAGAACAGATAGGCTGGATTAGTCTGTCCACCCCTGACAGACATATCACTACATAATTGTGTGAAATATTTGACTTTTGTCAACCACAGTGCAGGCTTTGTGCTCGATTAAGACAGTCTAGAAAAGGTCAATTAGATATAGATTGAGAGCAAGTTTACATAATGGACGTGCAATAATGAACTGCCATAACTGCATGGAGAAAAGAGGCAATTTATTGTCATTGTAAGAACCTACCCACATTCCAACCGCTAAGCACACACATACACACACCTCCACAAACACACAACATGCTTCAGCAAATCGACCACAAAAGGCACAAAGGCCTGTGTGTTACAATAGTCAAAAGCCTCTTTTGTGAGAAGGTGAAAGGGGGAAACGCTACGGAATGTAAGTGCCCAGGTGGTTGTGTTTGTTCACCGTCTCTGGAGACATGGCTTTTGTAAGCTATATATGTAAATAGAACTTTATCTCTGTGCTTTCTCCTCGCTTGGGAGGGAGATGCTTTGTGGCAAAATTAATTTTGTAAAGCTAGCTTTTATGCCATTTGCTTTGGTAAATAAAGCCGGAAAAAAAACAGCCCTCTGATGCCACACACATAGAATACTCAAAAGAACTCAAAATGCATTAAAAGTAAACACATAGAGATACATAGCAACAGCACAGCCATCATACATAAATAATCACAATCAAAAGGGAAGCAGCAGTTCACCAGCTAAGTATATAACACGTTTTCTAATGAGTCCACTGCAGAATAGATTAAAGCTGAACTCTAGTGCAGACTTTCTCAACCAGGGCGCCAACTGATTTCCTCAGGGGTACCTTGAAATTTGGTGATGGAATGACTCTGATGTGAAGGGGGAATTCTGATGTAAAAAATGGGGGGGGGGGGGGGTGCTCTGATATTAAAGGGGCTCTGATGTGAAGGGGTGCTCCTGATGTGAAGGGGGCTTGTGAAGTTGTGATGTGAAGGTTGGGACTCTAATGTTAAAAGGAGGGGGCGTCTAAAGAAAAGAGGAGCTTATTGATGTAAAGGGCGGCTCCTGATGTGAAAGGGGGGGTTTCTGGTTTGAAGGGAGGACATTGGTGCGAAGGGAGGAGCCCAATTTTTTGTGTTATGTAGGGTCCCCCTTAAAATCCACGACATTTTAGATTTTGCATACGTTTAAAAGGGGGCTGTGACTGAAAAAAAGATTGAGACATGTTGTTCTAGATGGATATAAAATACCTACATTAATGCAGCTATGTAATCATTTATATGAAATAAACCTGAACTCCGGAATAAGCAAATATTGTCTGAATACTCTGGGGGGAATTTATCCAAAGCTGAGCAGACATAATCTGGTGCAGTTGTCCATAGTAACCAAACAGCTTCTATATTCAGTCTGTTCAGTTAAACTTCAAAAATGAAAGCTAGAAGCTGATTGGTTGACGTGGACAATTGCTCCAGATCCTGTCTGCTCCAGTTTTGATGAATTCCCCTCACAAAGCTTTAAACAAAGATAAGGATCTTTATTTTCTAACATGTGACTATGATGCTCAAATCTCATTGGACATAGTTGAAAATAACTGCAACTTTTTTTTTTTTTTTTTTAAACCTAACCCTGGTGTTTCAGCTTAATGTATTCATGTATTCTTACATGAATCATGGTGCGCAGTGTTATGTTTTTCCTCTGTGCATGAACTTCCTGTAATAAAATACCAACTACTGCTGCTCTCTCTCCTTGTGCAGGGTGACTGGTCTTGTATCCGCCCCTCCTGTAGTTTTCTGCAGGCAGCCTGTAGTGGGTGAGGTCTGTTGGGTCCCTCCCTCAGCTCTGCTCTCTGCACAGGCTATGTGCAGCACAGTGATGATGTTACTGCTACTTTACAAGGTAATATCTAGGTTTGCAGAGGTTTTAGGTGCACACAGGCAATTTATATCCGTTGTGGCTATTGAGGAATAAAATGTACATAAATTGTCACAGGCTGGGGTGGGTCCAGAAGGATGACCTGAGCTCAGAGGAAGTTGGTTCAATGAAACTAGTCATCAGAATGAGGAGATTTAACTGCAGAAAAAAAATACTGTAAGAGAAATCTTTGTATTAAAGCTGAATATGGCAGAAAAAGCTGGTTTGTTATTTTAAACTTTCAATGGGCTATTTATTTTTATCTAGTTACTTTTGGCCAGAGTTCTGCTTTACCCTATACCTAAAAATGTTTTTTTAGTTTAGGTTATTGTAAGAAATGGTAAAAACCCCAGTCTTTTTCGTCATGTCCCATTGGGGACATTTACCTTTACCTCCCGTCTTGTAGACAGGACAGGAAACGATACAAAATCGATACAAAATTAGTAAAGTTGTTGGATGGAATGGGGCAGTCCTCCCGTCACCCTAGGCTCAGTATACCGCGAGCTACAGCTTGCGGTATACTGAGATGCCGCAGCCGGAGCGGATCCCGACATCGATGTCGAGATCCGCCCAGCTGCGTGAGTGACAGCTGGCTCTGCCTATCTAGAGGCAGAGCCAGCTGTATCCGCCCCCTCCCCCGTCCGTTCCGCCAGTCAGCACTGGCGGATCGGAGTGGGGAAGAGGGGAATCCAGCCCCTCCCCTGTCACGGCAGGGAGCCATGACAGGATCGAGAGGTGAGCGAACCAGGTATGTCCCAATCTACTGAGCCGACCTGTGACAGTCTCATTGTCACAGGTCGGCTAGAACTATGAGGTGAGTGAAAAGCACTCACCTCATTAGCTCTCCTTTAATGATTTTCAAATCAATGAATAATTGAATTCATTTTTATTCATTTGCTGGAATTACAGGGTATGTTTAGAGCCTATGTTCACATATTTCACATTGAATGTCGCATTTTATTTTCAGGAAGCTATAAGCTTTAGGCATAGACGCTCGTATATACGCGCATGGACGCTCATATATACGCGCATGGACGCAATATACAATTTTGCTTGCGTTGTGTGTGAATGAGGCCTTAAGTGTGAGAAGTCATGTAATGGTCCCGGTCTCATTCGTCATAAACACATTTCAACACTTACTCATCCGAAAGTTCCAGATTCTTTCATGTAACTGCACCTAAGCCTCAGCCTGAAGGCAGCAGCCTCTCCCTCTACCCTGCAGGAGGAACCTTAATCCTGACACTACAAAAAAGTACATTGGATCCTCGGGGCTCAGAGATCCATGTAACAGAACCTTAAGCTTTTACCTGCTTAAATGGTATGCCTCAGCCAAATATGTTACATTTGAAGTCAATCAATCCTGCCCGCGGAGTGGCTCTAATATGTACACGGGTATTTATATTGTGCCGTGAGCTGCCCTATATACTATGGTTTCCACACTATGGCCTCCAGCCGCATTACTATACAGATCCAACCCTGGGAAAATATGGGCCAGTGTTTTCCTGGTTCCGAGCAGCACTTTGACTGTCATTTACTTAGCAAAACAATTGCCATTTTTTTCCCCATAAATTAATTTCTTTAATTCCTTTTTTTGATTTTTTAGTGCTACTGTAGACACTTCCTGTCTACATGCATGTTCTCCAGCAATGGTCGATAGTGACAACAGTGTACCATGTCTGATAATGTGTGTTGAAATTAGCATGGACACTGGAAGCCACTTTGAAGGTGACAAAGGAGAACAATTCGGAGGTAAGGGCAGAACATTGTCAACTGGTCATCCTATACCTGAAAGTGACTGAACAAGGAATTTCATGGCAGGATCACAAGAGCTACCGATTTAATATTGACAATTACTTTATGATTATTTAACATGTTAAAGCTTATATGAGATCTGCGTTTATGTGCAGAGCAAGGCTACACAGCACAAAATCCCTTTTACTCTCCCCCACCCCCCC
>NW_017306981.1:583542-594544 GCF_000935625.1 Nanorana parkeri | reverse complement strand
CTATTCTATTTTAAAAAAAAAAAAAATTAGGTTTATGCATTTGTTAATCTTTTATATTTTTAAATTACATAATAAAATATTTAACATATTTTTTATACAAATAACTACTGCCTGCCAACATACTGCCTTCTTCTGTCTAATTGAAAAACCATATGGATCTGTATGACCAAGTAAGAGGGAGTGGTATGTGTTGTAATCGCATCTGAATAGCAGGTGGTATATTAAATGGGCTATTCAGAGCCTAGCAGCAAACTCAGCTTAAGGGCTACAGATGTTACCACTGGCGCACAACCTGCTGGCTCCAATGTTAAAAATAAAATGTATGCTATACTTCCTATTTTAGATGCCAAGAATGATAGGTATAAGGGCACTCGTGCAGATAAATCGAATTCATTTTTTGTTTCTACTCAGCAGAAAATGTATCTCTAGTATGCAAAGCACAAAAATGACAACAGAATACACTGTCTTATCTAACCAAGCTTTGACTGATGTCTAACAGTTCCTATCCAAACATATATAAATAAAGCTTGTCACTTTTAGGCTACACTTGATAAGGATTGCACTTTACTATCACTGTTTAACAGCTGGATTGTGTTTGTTATCATCACACTGGCAGTGCTATAAATCAATAGGTAGAGGTTGGCCTCAGTTAAGAAACAGGACAACACTGTCTGTTGTAATGTCTGCATTTTTTGTGGCCATTTTTGAAGAGCACTGTATAGCCAATGCTGATAAAATGACTGGATCTACCTGCGCCAGTCCCTTTCTAACAATTCTTCTTTGTGTATGACATGCTTATGGTCTGTCTTGTAGAGAGAGAGGAGAGTTAAATCAGCGAACTGTTCTGTGTTGACTGGCAAAATATATTAATTTGCTTTCCCATTCCTGCTTACCCAACCACTTAAAAGGTCTCGCTCACTTTGCTGGGTTTTTTTTTAGTTTCTTTATAATATAGGTAATTCAACAGAAGCTGGTTGGAAACAGAGCTTGGATCTATGATATGGGCTTAGCCAACTAAACCCTGTAACTGAAATATCATTTAGGTGGACTGTTTCAGAAGGTTATTATTTTTGACCTTTCGGAAAGAGTTGTGTTAAAAGGCGACACAAAAAGCTGGAAATCTGTCCAAAAGCTTTGGTTAGATGATGAATTATGAGTGGCCCACTACTCTTGAAACACTTAAAGGTGAGCTACAATACAGAAAACACCTAGGTGGTCAGCAACAGAACTGGTACGTATGATAGGGAGATCTCACCATTTGTTCAGTTTGGATGGACTGACCCATTTTCTTGCACACATTGACATAGGCATCAACGCTTGGTATGACAAAGCACACATTGCAAAACATTGCCATTCATTTCTGTTGCCACCCCAACACACAAAAGGGAGTGGAAAAACTTTCATGCACTATTGAAATAGATACAATCAAGCATACATGCCTTGTTCAGCAGTGCACTGGAACAAAATTAGAGAAGGTGCACTTTTTGGCCCACTGGGGGTCGCACTGAAAACGAATAGGCAGTGAATCACATATCAATGCACATCGAAGCATTAAAAAGGCAGGCATTGGGCCGAAATGGGACTATAAGGTTAGAACAGTGGCAGAATTACTAAAAAGCATAGGCAGTTAAAAGGAGTTAATTTGATGCTTTGATTTCCTCTCTAGGAAAGAAAATACATTCAACACTGGACTAGAACTCACAAAACTCCAGCCATGTAAAAAATACAAAACCACCGACATGAATTTTCGGTTGCAGAGATTTTTCAGGATGGCGGAAGATCTCTATGACCAATCATGCATTATGAAGAGAAAGTTTCCTATAAAGTCAGAAAACTTGAAAGTCACCGGTACTTGATGACAATGCCTGAAAGACCTGCCAGTCAATGACCGGTCGAATGCATTTTGCTGCAGTACTAACAGTTATAAAGGTCCTGAAAACACTCCATTGTCTATGCCCCTGCTGGGAAAAGGTTATCAAAATTTTACTAGGATGCCTGAGGCAGCAAAGAAAAATAAAAGACACAAGTCAGTGCAGCAAAACAAGTTATGCTCTTTACAAAAGCAGAGCTGTAATACAAACTGCACTTCCCAGTTGACTACAGCCTGCAGTTAAAAGCCACAACTTAAGAGGTAACTGGCACAATTGCTCGGAGAAGAGAAAAGGCAAAAATGTTTTTTTTTTTTAGATCTTTAGAAAATAGAATTACTCTGGAGGAGATTGTGCTTTTTCAAAACTCTGCGGTTCAATTTATGGACCTGTGTCTTTATTTAACCTTAACAAGTATATAACTTTAAGGTCTCCCAAATTTAAATCAAAACATAAAATACTCAGGTTGCCATATTTTATTTCCTTTCATAAAAGCCAGTTTTGACCTTTTATATCCTTTGTTTTGGATCTCAACGCTTTTGATCTTCTCCAGACTTTTTCAGCCACTTTCAATGCTCAGGACTGGCTTCCTAAACAAAGTGGTGGACCATAGCTGCGCCATGTGTGTTGGTACTGCAGCTTGCAGTCTCTACTAGGGAAAACTTTGATGAATGACAAAGCAGGAGCATATTTGCGAGACTGTTGTCATCCCATAGCAGGAAGTCCCAAAACAAAGGACCTTACTGGCTGGATTCCCAGTGCTCTTTTATTGAAAGCTGTATATTTAGGAATGAAAACAACTTTTGAAATGACATTAACAAGATAGAGTCGATATGAGAATTTAGTAATTGGATGTCAATATACTTAGTGACATTAAACCCTCAGATTTTTTAACATAAACCAATACTGTAATGTGTGCCTTACTGTAATCCATGGTAGTTTCCCTTCTCTTTGTCTTTTCATGCTTGGGGAGAACTTCCCTTTTCAGCTCAGGGCCTCTTCCTGTAGTGCTGGCTCAGGTTACAAGCCTATACAAACCTACACACAGACACCATGTATCCATTCCAGAGACAAGGCAGTCTGCTGCAAAACAGAAGTTCTGCAGAGCATGAGAACAGATACAGATTTAAAAAGGAAGAGCAGCAAAGAGAAGGGAAACAACCATGGATTACAGTAAGGCACACATTACAGTATTGTTTTATGTTAAAAAATCTGAGGGTTTAATGTCACTTTAATGCCCAGAGTCCTGCCTACATTTACAGGTCTACACAGATTAAAGAGCCAAGAGTTATTCATTATTACGTTAACATACTGACAAAAAACAAAAACATGAAAACAAACGGAACCAGTTTAAGAATGTGGACATACTTCAAAAAAGTGTTTGTCCTAAGGAAAAGACAATAGAATGGCACTAACATCTAAGGTGCCGGGCTTATCTTAGAAGAACATTTGTGACTGGCTGAGAAATGTTATCATGGTACTGTACTTGACTATCCCCACCATCCGAGCACAAGTGGCCGAGGTTGTTTGCCTGGATCTGAACCCATCACCAGATATAGGAACCATCACCCAATGTAGCAGAAAGCAGCATCTCTAGCCAATGATCTTCTAGTGTCTGTGGGTACTCTATATTACAAAGCACTGCAGATGGCTATTCTTAGCCACGTTTGCCTTTAAATGGCCAATATTAAGCTTTTCATACCTTCATACTAAAATTCACTTACGTCACATTTTTTCAAGTTCTATCAAGACAAGGAAAATTGCATTAAAAAATATTTTTTTATGTCATGTTTGCGGAATAGTATGATCAATTCACTGATTTATTGTGTAGCCTTTAAAATGTTTCAATACTTGGACTTTAATCCAAAATACACCAAAAAAGCTTAACTCTAGACACTGTACAGTTATGGGGTTTTTAAAAGGTGACCTCGCGGCTTGTTGCAACATCAACTGTGAAAACTGTTTATAAGACCCAATAAACGCAAAGGATGTGCACATAGGATTCTATCAGCTTGACAAGTATATAGGATTCTCTCCTTTATGTTTGTAAAGTGTGGTAATAGTAAAGCATTGCTTAACTGCTGAGAGGATGTGTAACATGAGCCTGGCCTCTACAGATCACTGCTAGTGCCAAGTTGCCACGTTTTTCAGGTTGAAAAGGTAGTTTTGTACTCCGCTTGCCTATATGGATTAATATTTACATAATATCTAGGAACATGGGCCTGTTCCGGCGGACCTAAACTCAATGCTTCAATTCTATCCATGGGCTTATAAATGAAGAGCAAACTATATCCATAGGATGAATAGAAAGGATTTTATTTATATATATCCGATAATGTGTAATCGGTATTCTAGGCAATTTAGCTTAATTTCTAATAGGCTTAAAGGATTACCCATTTCTTCTACGAGTCTACGACTAGTTCATTGTCAAGTGTTTTCTAATAATTGAGGTCTGTATTACACTAAATAATAACCCCTTTTTATAGCTCCTTACGTAACTAGATGAAGGATACAGGAATAAAAACTCCAGACAAATAATTGAAACCACCCTTTGAATCACTTGCATATTCTTTAAAAAGTCATGAAATTGGTTGTATTCGTCTTGATGCAAGCGATGCAAGTAGGTGGGCAAAGAGAACAAGGTGGGGAATCATCAGTATGTTGATGTACACCATCAGCCCAAAAAGCAGATAGGATAATTGAAATGACAGAATTGCAAACTCTGAAAACATATGGTTCAATTCACAAAGCTTTAAAAAACACAAAAATGAGAATCTTTATTTTAGTTATGCAACTATAATTTTTAAGTCTCATTGGTCTCTGCTAAAAACAACATATAGATCTTTATCCTGGGGTCTTAGAATTTGTTAATTAAATCTAATATGTATATTTCTTTACAAATTTACCAATTATGCAAATGCAATCAACACCTGGTTGTTTCTAACAGATTATGTGGATTGGAGCAACATATACCATATTTATTCCCAGATAATTTGTACAAGTCATTCTGAATTGAGAAAACTGGTTGGATGACCAGATAAACATCTTCAAGAAAAAATACAGCAAGTCAAGTTGCCTTGACTTATTTTTTACAGATATTTCTTTACAAACCTTTTGACAAGGTAAAAAAAAAATTCCTATACTTGATTCAACTGCACTTTTAACTGTTTGGTAGGGGCTGTGCCTTTAAAAGCAAGCCCATCATCTAAATCCTGCAGCCCAGTATGCATTAATGTCATTACCAGGAGGAACAGTATCCTACCCCCAGTGGCCCTATACAATAGGGGGCGGTCTACTTGGTTAACAATATGGAGAGCCTGATGATTGTTAAGTTACCTAATTGTATCACATTTTTGTACGGATATTACTGCCTTGCACCAAATACACCGCAAACTCTTGAAAGCAGGATTATGTTTTAATTAGGTTACTATTATGTGTCGGTTTTAAATGACAGCAAGCTTACTCCCTCCCTATAATGTTATTTAAAAATACTTTTTTAGGCCATTTCTTGGACTATAATTGAATACTGTATATAAAAAAGAGGTGTTAAGCCAAATTAATTTTTTAGACATTTGACAATATGGAATATGGAAACTAAGAAAAATGAGCATAAGACGGGTATGCATGCTCCACTATGTAATAACTTCGAACTGAATGATGTAATTTATGTATTTGCCTGTCTCTTACCCAACACATGCCTAGACAATGAAGACCTGTAAGGAAACGTGAAGCTTAACTGAAGTCTCATACTTTTTTCCCCTCTTTACAGTCTGTAGCACAGCATGTTATGCTTGCGAGATGATTGAACATATTCTCTTGGTTGAAAATGTGCATCCTGCCCTCCCACTCCAGTGCTCTATTTGGGGATAGATAAGTAATGACCACACCCCTGGTCACAAGTGTCTACTGACTTGTAGTGAAGAGCTGGAGAGAGGTCTCTAACCAAGTACTGATAAGTGTGGCCATATTCTGTTGATATAAAAACAGGTAAGCGGAGGTAAGACTAGCAAACAAAAAGAAAAACTTTAAGTGAATCAGGCGTTTCTGCTCACAGACGTCCTGTAGACCCGAAAATAAGATGACCTGGGAGAGTTATATCCACTTATTAAGCAAGGCCAATAGACCAGGAAAGTCAGCTAGTTTGTTGCATCAGTATTTCTTTTAAGGCATGTATAAATGCGTGCCAACTGTGCCCAATTAGAAAACTGGTCTGAAAATTACCACATCATTTAAAAAAAATTGCAGAAGGCAGCTGTTTTTCACACAACCGTAAATTCTAACTACACAAAATCATACGGCCATAACAGGAAAATAAGCTGCTGTGTTTTTCTGACTATTGTTCGTCTCACATGGAACTAATTCCAGTATGTTTTACAAAACCTTTCAAGGCTGAGCAGGCCAAATCCTTAAACGGATCCAAGTGAAGAAAAGTCAGATTTCTATCTTCCATATGCAACATCTGCTGGGGTAGTCTACGACACATAGTAGAGCCATACCCACATCAATGGGCTGGCATGGCTAAAGCCGGGAGAACACAAGGACATGGCTCGTAGTATACAGAGGATGCACAGTACTCACTGTCGAGTCTGTCTTTACCACAGACGTCTTAGGTTCAGGCCTATTAGCACTTATTAACTTTACCAACTACATCCTCCTCAGGACATAAATTGTACCCCAGGAATGCCCGACTTGTGAAAGGCATAATGCATTCCAGAAAAAGCAGAGATATTTTCAGAGCAAGCTACAAACTGAAGGTCAACATCACTGGTTTGCAAGTAGCATTTACTCTGATAACATATCAACAGGTAACATAGTGTAATTGAAGGCATTTTCAATGTTATAATGTTAGCACAGTAGGTTTGCAATTACCTAGGGTAGTACAGACAACAAGATCGTTCTATCCCAGACGGATTTAGGTAGAGGCTAGAAAAAAAATTGTTGAGACCAGCTTCTTTCACCTTCTAAAGAAGTGCCAGTGGTGAAATATCAGCAAATGTACTACCAGCTCCATCCACATATTGCCCTCATAACAACTGTGCCTTATTCTTGCTTGTCAGTATTTTTTCCTTGTTATGTTACAATACATAAAAAAACCAAAGTAAAACTTCCCACAAAAAAAAAAAAATATATTAATTGCCCGATATGGTGAACAATCTTATATCTACAGTAGCCATGAAAAACATAGCCAACTGGTCTTTAGAGGGAGATTGATTGAACAGGTCTAAAAATCTGGTCTAACCTTTATCATTCTCTCCAAAAAAAAAAGCTTTTTCCTATCCCACCTTAACCTGGCCATACACTCACAGCTGGGCTCTGGGGTGGCCAATCCATGTGTGAAAATGATGTTTCATGCTCCCTGAACCACTCTCTCACAATTTGAGCCCAGTGAATCCGGGCACTGTCATCTTGGAATATGCCTGTGCCATCAAGGAAGAAATAATCCATTGCTAGAAAAACCTTGTCATTCAGTATATTAAAGGTGGCAGTTGACCTCATTGTTTAGGCACATAACGTTGATGAACCTAGACCTGACCAACTGAAGCAACCTCTTACATATTTACTTAGCTAAATCCAGGTGTATTTTTTTGTTCGCCAGGCAGTGTACATATTTTAACAGAGTCCAGGGAGCTCAGAGCTGGACACACATACTAACCAAGAGATCAGAGATCAGGGCTCTGGTTAAGATTCCACCCCCCACCAAAAAAAACACATGCACACGGCAAGGTTATCTTTTGGTTAGAAAGCCTAGCAAACTGCAGCAATGCAGGGCAATAAAGCAGAAATCAGCCACAAGAGAAGGAGCACCTACAGTTCTAGTGTGCCTAGAGTGCTTCAGAAAACTGTGCACGTCATGTACCTTTGGTTGGTGCTGCCTTTTATTGCTCGGCACAGTGAATATTTTCTAAAATTGTACAATGTTAGTTTTTGAAAACTGAATAGCTACTGTAATTGGTGACAAAGTTTACAAATATGCCTTCTGACAGGTTGCCACAAGAGCCCAATATGATAAGCCTAATACAATAAGCTATACTTTGTAAAGAGTTAGCAAAGTTCTATGTACCAAAGCTTGCATCTTTTTATTAACTTTCTATGACTAGTCTGTTTCCCACCTTCGTAAACCTGATGCAGTCTCCCGTCTGCCCTAGTTGCAGAATCCTTTCCCTTCTCAGAAAATGGTCTGTTTTATGTCATCCCCCAAGTGCCAGCTCCTTGTCTACCACAGACCTGAGCTGTCAACTTGCCAGTGATTAATTAGATTCGAGCCCAGGCTGCTAAAAACTTACATCAATACAAGCAGAGGCCTATAGTCACAATCATAAACCCTGCTTTCTCTCCATCTCACTGCCTGTGCACAGCGCACACACTGGACTATGCCAGAAGGACTTGGCTCAAACAGGGAAATGAGACCAAGGAGATTTGGCAGGGAAGAGAGCCAAATACGTCTACAACCGAAAAAAAAAGGGAGTGACAGCATGGCCCCTGCGAGGTGGTCTGGACGATAACAATACGTTTGTATTGTGCTGGTCATACAGTTACTCAATACGTTCCCTTGTTACTCAACTTCTATGTTAGCATTTGAGTTATAACAACAGAAACTTTATTAGCAAAACATGAAATCTATTCCCACATAAAATACCACCCACTATAAATGCAGGAACATAGACACTGGGGCTATTGTTAAATGCAAGCTTTAGGTCAATGGTTTCTGAAAATATTATTTTGTAACCCACGTTTCCTCCACTGACACATTACAACATTAGAAGGTTATTAACAACCGTTACTTGGAAAAGTAATTTGGGTATGGAATTTCCTTTTCAGAATGCTAAGGACTTGGAGCTTTGTGATTGGATGATTGGTTGCCCTGAGCAAAACAATGCATTACATACACATGCAAAAGAGGATCAAACATACAACTATTATTGATTGTTTTAATGGAACAGAGACTATGTAAGACTCTTCTGCCAAAAAAGCCACTACCTGTCTGTATTTTTTTTTTCTGTGCACGGAGCCACACATGCACAGCTCAGTGCACAGATCTGGCATGCTGAGATGAAGTAACTCCTATGCACATGTGCGGAGGGTACATCATGCTGGCCCAGCCAATCAAGGGGCGGAAAGTGTCGAACCCGGAAGAAGATAATTTAAAGATGGCAGCGCCAGTGACTGAGGGAAGAACAGACAGCACTGGAGGGGGATCGTTTACAAGGTAGGTCAGCTATAATGTGCCATTATGTTATGCAAAAAAAAAAAGCCAGCTGCTACACAATACTGTGACTACTTTTACTGCTATTATACTTCCTTACCACCAGAATATTCTGCTGTGACCCACAGAAATAGCTGCCACTTCTGAGTACAGGGAGCACATATGTATACGTGTCTCCCGCAATGCCGTGGTCACCACCTTATAGGCTTGAGTACCGAGAGCTTGCATAGGAATTCCAGAAGTGCCAGCAGCAGGGGAGCAAAGCAGAGGTGAGAGCAGGCGCGCTCACCCTAAACTACCCTTTAATACGAAGCCTAACCCTTTAACATTCGTTCTGTAAAGCCTAATATTAACCTAGACACCAAAGCATGTACTTACACCTAACACAAAGATGAATAACTTCACTTTGTCTTGCATTGGATGAAAGTACAAGGCAATCCTATGGTAGAATTGGTGGCCAATCCACTTGGTCCTTAAAGTGTATGTCAACATTTAAAGCGTGAAAAGAAAACAAACATCTGCAGTAGAATCTATAGAATGTGGTTCCTAATTTCAACAGCCTTGTACATGCACATACTTACTAACCACATTAGGCACTGACTAAAAAGCAATTGCCCATATACAATGTTAATGAGCAATGGTGCGCTGATCATTTTATCTAATTATTTTATATTCTTATATTTCTAACACCTGAAGATCTTTACTATTTTTAACCATTTGTTTTTTTTCCACTTTCAGGAGAGAGAGACCAGGGCAATTTACACATGCCAGTCACCAGTCCATCCATCATCACAGCTCTCTAGATCTGGCTATTAAGTCACTCAGCTAAACAGAAACAAGAGTGGGGAGGTGAGGTTTGGATGGAGTTCCTAAAATGGACACGATAACAAAAATCTAACCTTTTCATGGCTCTGCAAAGTCCAAACAAAACCCATTATTTAGCTTTTTTACATGCCTCTTTAGACGGGAGAACTGCACAGGTTTCAGCAAAGGCATCTCGAGAAGCTACAATTCGCAGCATGCCTTTTACATGGAGGCCTGTTGGCTAACCCCGTCTGGTCTAGCACTTAATACTATGTTACATACCTTTAAGATGAAATATGTATGTACTTATAGCAGGACGAGGCAGTGATTTGTGACTTGCAAGCTGTTGCCAAAAGGATCTTCCCAGAAAACAGTTCAGCCAGAAAGCAACAAGGAAACAGACGGACGCTGCAGAAAGGATTTTGACTTTCTACATTTATGTATATGTAAACATTTTGAATGTAATTAAGAAGGTTCCATCCTCAAATGAGGTGTTTAAATCTCGAAACAGAATTGGTTAACAATGTTATTTACTTCCCTTGTGGTGAAAGAAAAGATCCTTGGCTGCTGAGCGCCTAACACCCAGACAAATCTGGAAGCCTTTATTTCTTTTTCCAGGTATTTATATAGCGCCGACAATTGACGCAGCGCTTTTACATAGAGCACATTCACATCAGTCCCTGCCCTCAAGGAGCTTACAATCTAAGGTCCCCATCTCACATGCACACATATGAGGGCCAATCTAGAGAGGAGCCAATTAACCTTCCAGCATGTCTTTGGAGTGTGGGAAGAAACCGGAGTACCCGGAGGAAACCCACACCAGCACAGAGAGAACATGCAAACTCCTTGCAGATAGTTTATCCTACTCTATAAAATACTGACTGACCAGATAAGATACCATCTGTGCTTTGCAGAGGGTTCCTCAGAATTCAGAGTTAGGGGTCTATTCTTAAAGCTGCCGAAGGATCTGGCCATAGCTTCGGCCGATCCTTCGGCTAGCTTCTGCCTCAGGACCCCTTCGGTTCAGGAGAACCGAGGGGGTGCTGTACGGGCTATTCACAATAGCCCGTACAGCTCCCGATCACGGCCGAGCGGCTCAGTCGAGCCGATCGCATATGCCTCGGCT
>NW_017306981.1:576401-582025 GCF_000935625.1 Nanorana parkeri | reverse complement strand
AGAGGGCGGGTACAATGCTAGTTTACTATTGGCTATTGCAAATTGAAATAGCCAATAGTAAACTCCCAATGCTTTTGAATGGGAATTCGTCTTTTTTTTTTCCTCTATTCTGACATCGCTCGTGTCAGAATAAAGAAAAAAAAAGACACAGCGGGGTTTCTCTTCTTGGCGGCCGGGAGCGGGGGGCTCCCAGAGTGCCCGGGAGATTGTTTTAATTTTTCACTCACTGCTAGCTCCACACAATCGTTTTCTATTAACTTTTTTCTACTTTTTTCACTCTTTTTCTGTTCTGCTCGGTGCCTCTGAGGGACCGAGCAGAACAGCCGAGCCAAATGCCGCTCAGCAGCATTCGGCTATTCTCTCACTGCTGTTCGGGATCTTTCAGAATAGCTCGAACAGCAGTGTGAAGCCTGCCGGAGGTTCAGCTCAGCCGATCCAGATGTTGGATCGGCTGAGTCGAACTCCTTCTGCACTTCGGGTCAGCCGAACATGCTGAGCATGTTTGGCTGATCCGAAGCCACACAAAGCAAGCCGATGTACGGCGGATTTCAGCCGATGTACGGCGGATTTCAGCCAATGTACGGCTGAAATCAGCCGTACCAGCCTGAAGTGAATAGCCGAACAGTGTTCGCCTCACTTCACTTCTGATTGGTCATTCACTCGGCTGCCCTCGGCAGCTTTGTGAATAGACCCCCTAGAGTCCAGGGGCTGAATCACCCACTGGCTTCTCAAAAACATCAGTGAGATCTTCCCACTACAGTTCCCAGCTCTGCCACCTAAACTTTTCAATAGGCTGGCCCCTTTTCTCAGAGATCCTAAAATGAAGGTCCATTCAGGTACTTGCTGCTATAGGGTGACAACATTCTCAAATGTGCTCCTGCATGGTCACCCTGTGAAATATGCTTCTGATACAGACTACAAGTGGCTATTTCAACACACATTACACAGGCATAGTCTACTGTTACCATTAGGGAACCCACTCTGCCATGCAGCCATTGCTGGAGTCAATGCATGTAGACAGAAGTCACGGCATAGAGTCTACAGTAGATCAGCAGCACAGATATGCAACAGAAGAAAGCAAAAACCAATCTCAAACAAGCTATTTTTTTTAAAACAATAAGACAATTGTTTATGCTACATTGTGCTTTAGCAAACTAAATATCATTTTGTTAGCCCTGGACAGTCATATTAAACCTATGTGAAGTGCAAACATGCATAAAAAGATGAAAACACCATGAAGATGCTGATTAAACGTACAAGGTTTTCTCGCAAATCACAATTCTTTAACAGATAATACTGCAATTGCTTTCAGTACCCATTTAGAGTTTTGCAAAAGATCACTTAGCGGAAAAGATGGTTAATAAGATAAAAAAGACAAAAGGGGACCATTAATAAAATTAGACCAGTTTCATTTCGGCATCAAGAGAAAAAAAAAGCCAAAACAAAGAGGACAATCCAGCACCCCACCCCTCATTATGCATTGTTTTGTTGCACTGATGAGCTTAGCACAATAAAAGTCTCACAGCTCCTTTGTCTAGTTACCATTACTGCAACTGTCTGCATTCAGATGGGAAAAACAAAGTCATGGGGGGGGGGAATCAGGGGCTTATAGCATCATAGATTGCATGTCGGACTTTTGGGCACCGTCGAATTGGCATACTGCACTGCACTGCGGTGCCGACAATTTTTTTGGATAGTTTTTGGCTTCATAACATTGTTTTCATCATGATTTTCAGCATAATAAATTAGAGTTAGGGATAGAGTATGAATAGCCACAGCTTTTCTTTAATGTTGGATAGAGTAGGGAAGGATTAACATACATTTCAAGGTTCAGTTGCTGCTGTGTACCCACTGGATGCCTTCTCCCTCTAAATTTTTCCTGGGGACAATAATCGGAGACAGAAAGTCATAGGAAATCAAACATTTTAGAAATAACAAGAGGTGGGGGTAAATCTTCCAATAAAGACACCTGTTTGGGTGACTACGGTCTATAAAAGGGAATTCCCTTTACTTTGTAGAGATGTATTCTCACTTCCCGATTCCTGATGTGCCTCTGGGACAGGAAGTGAAGGGAAGTTTTCCCAACGGGACCAATGCAAAAAATAAACTGCCAGGGGTTTTAGAACCTTCCCTTCGTTTCAAAAACACACAAAAAGTTTTGGTTTTACATACGCTAAATGTAAACTTAAATAAAGCTATGTTTTGAACATTCTGGGTAAAGAAACAGATTTACCCAAGGTGGAACTTTAGACACAAATATAAAGTTTGCAAGCAGGAAGGTTTTTCTTTATTGCAGAAGAGACCCAGTATGTCTGACCTGTAATAAATGGTTCTTACCTTCTATCTCGCAAACTCTTTACAACGCATGCGCAGCTCAGTGTATAATCCTGGCATCTGCTTGGTGCCAGTATGAGTTAACACACATGGGCAAGTGCATAAGTTATATCATCCTAGCCTGGTCAATCAAGATAGATGTAGATCCTGAACTTAGAAGAGGATGAGAAAATTACTAAGCTGTCAAAGGAGTTTGCAGATGTTGTATTGCTAAAGTGGAGAGGAGTATTGTTCTGCTTTAAATGCTGCCTAACCCAATGCACATACTCGCCTTTCTTTTGCTCCCCCTTCCTGTGTTAGGCTTCTGGTAGTAATAAGAGGAAGTCATATCTTGGAGCTTACATAAGGTTGATGACTCTATCCCCACATGAGTGTCCAATTAAACACTGTCACATAGGAGGAAAGAGACACGATCCTCATACCTAGAAGTACCACGTACATATTCTTCATTCCCAGTGGTGGAGCAAAGAGAAGCTCCACTTGGGATGCTGGTGCGGCCACCATTAAAGTGAACCTGTCGCTTCTCCCTATATGGGCAAAGCACAGGTTTACTTTAAGGATAGAGTGACCCTTTTGCCACACGGTCACTTCTACACACAAGGTAAACAAAGAGGCAATCCATTTAACTTTCTAAAGGTCCATGTGTTGAAGAGTCATTACTTGGGTGCTCCCACCCGCTGCAAGTATTTCACACTTTGAGGAGGTCAAACTTGCTATGCTTGCCACACGACCACAGTAACAAGGAAAAATGTAAGGAGCAGACTGGAACATTTTTCTCATTCCTTATCAGAATTCTAACCATGAATGTGATTTTCATTCAGGGAAAATTGTACATCTTGTGAAGTTCAGGTGATGGACACAAAAGAAACCTGTTTAATATGTCTGGGATTCCATTCATGTAGCCGGTCTGCAGGAGGGTTTTAAATGCTTTCGAACTAAATAGGCTTGAAAGAGAAACAACCCCAAAACAGTAGGAGCAACAAAATTGGGCACAAAATGTCCCAGGAGAGATCCGACTGAGTGTTTTATTTTATAGTACAAAGCTATGACATAAGCTTGAAATAAATGTAGAAGAAAGAGTGTGATACTCACATAGATAGGTTGCGAGAAATCCCCTTGGGGATATCGGGCAACCTAAAGGTGCAAAAAAAGGCGTGCAGGGAATATTTCTGTCCCCGCACAGGATGGTCGCTCTCAATGCTCCTCGGGGTGGAGTTCAGATGATCCAATGCTCTACAGCTAGAGAGACTTGATGTGTAATGGAAAGATGAGACAAGAATGCCTCCCAAACAAACGTAGGTGCAGGACAGCAGAGGTGCTCAGGAGGAAGAGATGACATGATCCTGTTTCTTCAATTTAGACTTTTATTCCATAGAACTCACACATACACAGTATCAACGCGTTTCATCGCTCTAAGATGACCACTTCTTCAGGAGGGTGTGATGAGACACTTTAGGCAGAGTGGTAGCGTCTCCCGACGTGTGTAACCCGAACTAAATAAGTTGGCTTAATGATGTCAATAATGGTCAGAATGCTCTGGTGAACGATTTTCTAATGAATGTTCAAGTGGAATTCTAAGACTATATGGCCATCTTTAGGTCAAGGGTTGGATTAACTCTGGAGGACACTGGTTAAGGTTTAGCTTGATGATTGATAACATTTAGGCTTAGGTTCACAGGTTAGGCTACCAGTTTGAATAAGTTGGATAGTTTACAGGTTAGATTTACTTAGTGATCCATTTTGGAGTTTATTTAGCTTATGGGTCGGAGATAGGTTAAAGTTATGGGAGTAATGTAAATGCATTTTAAACATTCAGTATAGAAAACAAATTGTTTTCTTATTGCTTGCTATGGGTTGGGGCAATCTACTGTATTGCATCCCTGGACTTGCGATGGTCCAGCAACATTAACTTAATTTTTGTTTAAATAATGTTCTTAATAAAATTAAACAAATTGACACTCAATATCAGAAGGCAACAGGTTACTAATACAATTATAAAATACCATTATCAGACTTAAAAGACAAGCCAACATCTCACTGGCTGGGAGTTATTTCCTTAACCTGGTTGATGTTATTTCCCCCTTGTATTTTCTATACACAGTTTGAAACTTCAAACCACCCGATTAACATACTTAGCAATGTACATCTCTAGGCATGGCAAAAATACGACCAGGCAACCTATGGCTCCCCGACAAAAACCTACATCACATAAACCAAGAATTAGAATAAGCATCTTGTAAATTACGTGCATTAGCCATTGTGTTCCTTTAGGCAAATACAAGCTTTGGAAGTATCTGCTATGCCCAAAGGGTAAAGCTTCCACTCTCTGTTGCCCTGAGGGGATAATAGAATAGGTTCATGGAATGCAAACTCCATATGAACATTCCTTAAATAAATGCAAGTAAGTGATTGCAAGTTTTACCAAAACAATTAACAAAATGTAGGATTTCCCACTGGACATGAACCGATGATTCAAAAACTTTTACAGATATTACAAGCCAAGATGGATAAGTATTATTTACAGAATCTTTCTATTTATCATGTTGACTTGCATTACAAGATTTCTCAAAAAAGTGGTGTTACTACTAAAAGCCCGGGGACAAAACTAGCCACAACTCCAGAGACAAAGAACCCCTCTTTTACCTAAATAGCCGAGGAATAACCATATAATGCCGATTTAACAAAACCTGCAGCAAATAATTTTTTAGAACTTAGCTGTAAGGAGACAAAGACACCCGGAAGAAAGTGCCTTTTCATACATACTCACTCCAGTTGCACAGAAAAGAAAATCTGTAATGGGCACATCTCCTTTAACTGTGCACCCCCTTCTCTTTTCAACACTGACAAGACCAAGTAGAGTTCTCTCATTCATACCACGACTATTTTATAATAAAGTCCGGTACTTCAGCCAGTCACTTGCTGCAGCAAGGACCCCAATTATAAGCACATTGCTTCTCATTAAAACAGCACCTTCTTCCACAACGTGCTCCTTTTAACATAGCTATCCCCAATGGGCTTTCAAACATCTATGTTAAAAAAGGGGGGGGGGTTAACCCCTGCTCCACTAAATCCCTTGAAGGCTATGCTGCTTCATCATCTTTAATTGTGCTTCCAAATCCCATATAGAATTTCCCATTTTAGCTCCAAGAAGACCTGGCCTCCTCCTTCAACACCCCACCATAGATTTGTTTCTAAAGCTTTGGAGGGATCACAAAACAGTCCTAATCTGCATTTTAATTGGCATTCCGAGAAGAGGGAGGGGGGGGGGGGCAACCCTTTTTTAGTCGCTC
>NW_017306981.1:573348-576058 GCF_000935625.1 Nanorana parkeri | reverse complement strand
TTTTAATGGGCCTTCGGGGAGGGGGGGGGGGGGGGGGGGCTACCCTTTCTTAGTCGCTCATTGCTTCCAAATCAAAGAGCTTTTGCATACCCCCATTAAAAGTTTCAATGAGATCTGAATGGTCCTAGAGACATGACATACACTTCACCATGCAGGTTAAGAATGCAAAATTTCACACGAACATACAACTGCACTCTGCAGATGCCAACACACAATGTACATTCAGTAGCTACCGCACAATGCACGCTTTATACAAAGGCATCCTGATTTTGCAGCAAAACACTCCAGTCTTGTAGCCTGGAGAACACCGATAATTGCTTTAATTAGATAGCACTTTTCTCCCCACCCCAAACACTTCAGATTGGAGCTTGAAAAGGACCATTTAGAACCCTGTAGGAATCCGAACACTAAAACATATTATAAGCAAAAGAATTGCAGCAGTTGGCATATGTTACTCAGCTCCTGAGGTGCATCATAATTAAGTCACTCCAGTGTTTAGAGTGCAGATAGGCAACCTGTGGCTTTCTTTCCATTGCCGATTGACTGTTCTCCTTTCCCCTTGTCGGTGTTCAGGTTCCTATAGACATTAGATGAAAGTTATCTGATACTCGCCGTACTATACCTGGAGTGAGTAACAGAGCTGAACAATGTCAACAAACACGGGCTTATTCAGGAACGTGCTGGAAAGACGCGTGATGACATGCAAAGTACAGTAACCCATGGCAACCACAAATCACTGAGAACAATACACAGAACCCAGTTGCTATGGATTAATTGCACTTTCTATATCTGCTCTCTTTGCACTGTTATACTGAAGAAGCCTGATTATTCCAACACAAAAACCTTCAACATTGCACATGTCGCCGTTAGTCTCCTAAACAATAGCCATGTAATCACTATAGTTACCCAAAAGTGCAACGCACACAAAGATTTAGGCATCATAGACCAAAACCAAAGTACTAATAGACAAAAAATCGGTAGCATCAATCATCAAGATCTCTCAACTTGCTGGAAAATGTCTGCTATAAAAGGAGCGATCAACAATGGCTGTGTTTTTTACTTTAAAGAGCGTGTGATGAGTGTGTGTACATGTACGTACACACACACACACACACACACGCAGGGCTGGACAAATCCCAGCAGTCAGGTAGCCAATTCTCCTTAAGGCCCCGTGCACACCAGGGCGTTTTTTTTCCGCGCTGAAACGCTGCAACATAAAATTCCATCTATTCCTATGGGGGCCGTTCACACAAACGTGCTGAATCGCGTGGAAAAATACGCCTGGTGTTTGAAATAGTCTCTGATCTTCTTCTGTGGCACTTATCAGCCTGTTTTGCTCCATAGACTTAAGGCTGGGTTCACACCTAGGCGTATCAAATATGCTCGTTGGTCACGCGTTTTTACCGCGTTTCCGAGGGCTACCTGGCTGTATCCCAATCGATACACGCTGCAAATACGCCCCAAAGAAGCTCCTGTACTTTTGGCCGTAGGGTGTTTTGCAGCGCGTTCCTATGCGCTGTAAAAACGCCCAGGTGGGAACCATGCCCATAGGCAATCATTGGTTTTCACATGTTGAGCGTTTTACAGAGCGTAGGAACGCGCTGTAAAACACCCAGGTGTGAACCAGGCCTTAATGTAAACGCGCAGAATAGTGCATTTTTTAGTGCGTTTTTGCAGCTGAGTCTGCTTTTCATTGGACAACTGTAAAACGAGCATTTAAAACGATATTGCTTATGAACAGAAAACGCTCTGAAGCGCTGTTGCCCTGGTGTGAATGGCGTTTAAATCTTACAACCAGCTGGTCCTTAACTTCTGAAGTTTTATCTAGTAGTTGTAAATGAAGCCGACTGCTGGAAAAGACAGGCTGGCTCCTGGATTTTCATATTAATATGTGTGTGCGTATACATACATACACAAATATACATACATAAATACTCACACACACACACACACTATATGTATCTACACATTCTAATTCAAAAGGAAACAATCTCAGCCACTGCACACGCCTGCCCATCTTGCTTCACTCTCCAGAACAATCTGCCTGTGTATGCCAGTAACAACATACAGAACCTAAAACCAGCTGAGAAGGACGCAAGTTGTTTTTGATTATACACAGAAAACTCTCCAATGATCTATGGCGATCCCCTGCGCCTTTTTGTGACCTTGCTTTCATGCCGTATCAATGCATCCATTGACAGAGTCTCTGGCTGAAGTTTATCTTTGACTGTAAACAGTTAACAGAACAGTGATTGCTGCCTTTCACTGTACCAGAGAGAGATCCTTTGTTATAATAAAGAACATAAAAGGCCTCGGAGGGAGAAATATGGGTTTCCACTACACAGAGATGTGACATTCCTAGCAGGGTCCAGACTACCAGCTCACCCTCAGACTGTGTAAATCTGTCACTGGTTAAGACAGGTTTTATAACCAGTCAGTCTAACCTATTCAGCCCAAGACCTTTCATTTCACTCTGAATTGAAGGATGAAATATATGCAGCTGCCTTTAGGGCACTTAACCCTTTGGCTGCAAAAAAAAACCATCATGCTGAAGGGAAAAGTGGAACTATTGTAAAAAGGTAAAGCAGCAGTTCTAAGGAGATGAAAAGACTACGGTTATAGCATTTAAAGAGCACCCATGGTTTACTTTTTAACCCAACACTTTTAAAGTATATCCATAGCCCGAGATACTTTTAGGGGGGGGGGGGGG
>NW_017306981.1:526530-573131 GCF_000935625.1 Nanorana parkeri | reverse complement strand
GGGGGGGGGGGGGGGAGAAGGGAGAGAAGGATTAGTCCCTGTTCCCACCCGTGTGATTGGAAGTGTTTTGGCCATGACATAAGGAATCGCATTATTATTTTCTATGGTGGCCATTTACTCCTATGCGTCATGCTGCAGTTATAAAAGGTGCTGGTGCTTCTCTTAGTCCCTGCTCACACCTGGGCATTTGGACGCTCAAAGCTAAGCGTGACAAAACTCTCAACACAAGCAATCCCATTCATTTCTATGGCCCCTGTTCACACCAGTTTTGTTGCAAGCTGTAAAACGCTGAACACTGGAAAAGGTACACGGGTTTCTTTCGGGCAGATTACGGCACGTTTAGCTGCATAAACTTCAATGGAAGCGGATAAAACCGTGTGACGAGCGTTTTGCAAATCTCTGTGTGCGTTTGTTTGCTTAATTACAGCAATGTATTTCAATCTGCTCAATAAAATGCACGTCTTTGTACATGTGCATCTAACTGTGTAAAACACGCGCAAATACTAATACTTAGGTGTGAATGTAAACTTTGTGATACAGAGAGGGGAATTTACCAAAAAAGGAGCGGTTACCCATGGCAACCAATCAGCTTCTATCTTTCATTTGTAAATCTTAACTGAAGAGAGTAGTTGATTTGTTGCTATAGACAACCGCTCCAGATTTTGTCTGCTCCAGTATTGATAAATTCCTCCCCTAGTGCATTTTTAGCCCTACAGGCTTCAATGGGATCACATGAAAAACGCATGTAACATGCAACTTCGTGAGTTTTAGCGCATGACAACAGCTCAAAAGGACCATTTAGAACCCTGTAGGTATCTGAACACTTAGCACATTATAAATCAAAAGAATTGCAGCAGTTGGCAAGAACTGCAGGTCACCCATAGTGACCCATTCTTTATTTCACCTTCATTGGCCAAAATAAACACACATAACACATATGAATGCATGAAAAATACATGGAAAACACGCAACAAAAACACACTATGAAAGACCCATGAAAAAGTCTGAACTGAGACTTGGAACTGTCAGGTTTTTTTTTGCTGGATCCCACTGGAGAGATTTATCTTTACTTCCTGTGCAAGATACACAGCAGGAAGTAATAGGAAATCTCCCCAAAGTGAGGACAATCCTCACCAGAGCAGGTGTCCCCATTGGAGGGTTTCCCTCTATTCCTGTTACAATGACAACTCACATTTTTGGATTCCCCATCACATGACAGTAGTAACCAGGAGAAATATGGAGAGGGATCAATAGACAGATGGAAATAAAAAGCTGGCAAGGTTCTCATCCTTTGCTACTAGTTGTTTTGGCTTTATATAAAAAAAACACACAAAACACGTTTCCTGTGACTGACAGCTGATCAGAGTCAGGAATGAAGTGTTTACACTTTGAACGGTTATTTTGTTTCCTTTATGACTTTTTGTTTTATTTGTAGATATGAAATGTAACAAATATTAGCTTCTCCAGCTCATCACATCCAGCCTGTGCCATAGGATGAAATGAGGCTTAGGTACAAGAGGAGAACCCCAGCCAATCACATCCAGCCTGTCCCATAGGATGAAATGAGGTTTAGGCACAAGAGGTGAACCCCAGCCTGTCCCATAGGATGAAATGAGGCTTAGACACAAGAGGTGAACCCCCAGCCTGTCCCATAGGATGAAATGAGGCTTAGACACAAGAGGTGAACCCCCAGCCTGTCCCATAGGATGAAATGAGGCTTAGACACAAGAGGTGAACCCCCAGCCTGTCCCATAGGATGAAATGAAGTTTAGGCACAAGAGGTGAACCCAGCCTGTCCCATAGGATGACATGAGGCTGAGACACAAGAGGTGAACCCCAGCCAATCACATCCAGCCTGTCCCATAGGATGAAATGTCTCTTAGACAAGAGGTGAATCCCAGCCTGTGCCATAGGAGGAAATGTCTCTTAGACAAGAGGTGAACCCCAGCCTGTGCCATAGGATGAAATGTCTCTTAGACAAAAGGTGAACCCCAGCCTGTGCTATAGGATGTAATTAAGCTTTGGTACAAGAGGTGACCCCGGCATGTCCCATAGGATGAAATGAGGCTTAGACAAGAGGTGACCCCGGCATGTCCCATAGGATGAAATGAGGCTTAGACAAGAGGTGACCCCGGCATGTCCCATAGGATGAAATGAAGTTTAGACAAGAGGTGACCCCGGCATGTCCCATAGGATGAAATGAAGTTTAGACAAGAGGTGACCCCGGCATATCCATAAGGATGAAATGAAGTTTAGGCACAAGAGGTGAACCCATTGAACCAGGAGACGTGAAGTCACAGAAGAATGACAGGACGGGTCCTCCCTCCACTATTGTTCCACTTTTCAGCAATTAAGTCTTCTGTCGCCCACGTGAAAACGGTCAGGTTAACTCGCCCGGGTAGGTTAACCCACGGCGCGCTACTCCAGGTACAAACGCTATGCCAAGATTTCACCAAGACGATCAGAACACAAGGATGCCATTATTCCTTTCACCACCGACATCGCCAACCAGACCTGGAACACCTCGAACCCCCTTTACTTCATCTTCTAGACTATCAATGTTTGCTCCGAGCCAATGACAGATTCCAACCTACAAGGACAAATCCATCAAGACTCAGCCAACCTTATCGTTTATAGTGCGGTGAGATCATCAGAACACCGACCACACACACACGTGGATTGTACAATCTTAGGTCAGATTGGACAGAAATCACAAGGTTTGGGCACACAAGACACAAGCCAGTCTTATGTTCTTGTATGAGAGAGCTGAAAGTAGTGTGGATAAGGGAACCTGGGCAGTTCTATACAACGTTCTCTCCGCCAATCTTCATCGCTTGTAGATACAATCACACCAAGATGAGCCGTGTATTCATATGATGAGTGCGGAGACGGCGTGATACATACACACGTCCTAACATAAGAAGATCGGATAGCAGCCATGAAGAATGTCACGTGTACAGAGAGTCTGTGTATGCAGGAATCCTAAAATCTGTCACATACAATTGATCAGTACGATTGGAGAGTACGCTCGGGGGTGAGGGGGGGTTAGAATCTTACAGTATGCTATACATGATCGGGATGTACAATCACATTATGTTCATGGGATACAACCAATGAGTGTATAGGGGTCTTACAATCGGTTAGCTACAAATGAAAAGTATCATGGGCATGTACAATCAGAATAAGTGTATGGGGAGATCTTTCAGTCTCAGATAGAAATGGGAACGTACAATCAGACAGTGTATGGGGAGACAGGCGATTAGTATCAGATTGTACAAAAAGTCTATGGGGTGATCTTACAATGTATCAGATACAAGCAATGAGTATCAGATTGTACAATCAGCGTATGGGGTCATCTTATATCAGATACAAGTGATGAGTATCTGACTGTACAATCAGTGTATGGGGTATTTATTATGGCATATCAGATTGTACAATCAGTGCATGGGGTAATCTTATGTCAGGTACAAGCCATGAGTATCTGACTGTACAATCAGTGTATGGGGTAATCTTTATAACATATTAGATTGTACAATCAGTGTATGGGGTAATCCTATATCAGTGCGTACGATCGCACTGAG
The DNA here is from genome assembly GCF_000935625.1 of Nanorana parkeri. Lineage (NCBI taxonomy): Eukaryota > Metazoa > Chordata > Amphibia > Anura > Dicroglossidae > Nanorana > Nanorana parkeri. Next base: position 569,550 of record NW_017306981.1, on the reverse strand, counting down.
TTTATGGGGCAGTCTAGGAGACACAAGTATGATCGGAATGCGGATCGCAGTGTGTAGTGATGACACATTACCTGGCGGTGTCCGGAGATTCCGTGCCTTGCAGCAGGCAGGACGATCCGATGAGCTCCGTGCGATCCTCCCGGGTACAGATCGTGCAGTGGGTGTCCTCAGTACCTCCAGGACACAAGAATCCCGATGAAGTCCAGTGGTGTAATCCTCAGACAGCGGGGCCCAGCTTCATGATAGAGGAGAGAGCCCGATCCCCCCATCCAGGGTGAATGAAGTCCGCACACAAGTCCCGGGGAAAGAGATGCGATCCAATCTGTCAGGGCTCTACAATCCACATCGTGCGATGAAGCATCTCCAGCCGATGTGCACCTCCTTATCACAGCAGCCGTATATCCCAGCAGAGGACAGAGAGCCCCCCAACGTGTACAGAGAGGTGCAGGGTACTAGCGCAGGTCCCGTGTATGAAGAGCAATGGAAAGTGGATGGGACTTTTCCCTCCCCCCCTTCAGCCTTGGTGCTCACTCCCTGCCTCTTCCTCCTCCCTAGACACGCCCTCTTGCCTGAAAACTGACCTTCTACTCCTCCCCTCCACCAATCAGATCCGCCACACGGTCTCTGACCCTCCCACCCCATCCCCTCCTTGCCTCTCCTCTGGCACACATCGCTGCACACAGGGATGGTTTGTTTGGATTGGAATTACTATGCTATGTGCGGCGCCCCGGCTCTCTGTTTTCCATCTTCCTCTCCTTCTCCTCTGCTTTCCCCTTCTTGTTGCTCCATGACCGGCCTCCCCGCAGCTGACCATACACCTTACAATCTGGTTGTACATTCCCTACCAACAAGTATGTAGTACAGGATCTTCCCTGATTGGATGCAAATGTGGTGCTTTGCTGGGTCCATAGGTTACATAGTAAATCTAAAGGACATTGTGCAGAGATTGTATGCTGACCTTACACTATTCAATGTGACTGAATGAGAACAAACACTCGATTTCCCCCCCAAACATCGGGGATGCCCCCCACCTGCACTGAGGCGGGTTGGGATTTGTAGTTGAAGCACAGCTGGAAGGCTGGAGTTGCCCATCCCTGTTGTAACGTGTGCAGCCAGTTTAAGGGGCAGGTGATGTCAGAGGAGCCCCTGTGATGTCACTGCTCTCTGACCCCAATATAAAAATACATTACCTTCTGTAATCTTGTCTGGGTAAAAATATTCAATGCTCCAATGCAGAGGACTCTGTGCTGACCAGCAAGTCACAAGCAAGTAGCCACAGAAGTGCAAATGCTGCAAAATTGTGGGCAGAGGTGCACCTGCTATAAAATGCACCTATGGCGTCCCCCCAGGATATCAGTGATGTCATTGTGTGCCAGGAGCTGGGTGGGACGTCTGCCAGAGCGAAGAAAGGCAACTGTCTCTTTGGGTCAGAGAACTTTTGCTGTACTACGGAGCGGCGTCCTCTTTAGACCCCGTTCACATGTAGCGACATACCTTTGCAGCGGCCAGTATAGCGTGACTTTCGGGGGGACGTTCCAGCAACGATCCAGCGACGGTAGTGCGACCTTCTCCGTCGGGCTCCATAGAAAAAAGCAAAATCGCGCAAAATCCGCCGAAAAAATTGTCCTGTAGAAGCGACTTGCGACCGCGACGCGCGACATGGAGCTAAGACAGCTCCATTGACTATCATTAGCCGGTGACTTCTCGCGATATCGCGCAGCAAAAATGCGCGATATCGCGGCGGAAATCGCACGATAAGTCGCTACATGTGACTGGGGCCTTAGCTCATTGTAAACCGCACGGTTGTCGCGCGTTTTTCAATGCTCAACAAGCGCCCGAAAATAGCTCCTGCACCTTTTTGCGCGACAGGTGACTTCGGTCACGCGACAAACCGCAAAGGTGTGAGCAGCCTCCATCGAAATCAATGCGAATCTGTGTTTTGCGCGATATTGCGCGACTCAAACTGCGCGATAAATCGCCTAGGTGTGAACCTAGACTCAGGTGGCACCCTGGGCATGTGCCATATGTGCCATACCCTGAATACGCCACTGCATGTGGGAATGAGACCCCCCACCCCCTCCCAAATTGTGCTACAGGTGGGGCAGCTGTGCGGTCAGAATGATGGCAAGTCATTGCTCTTCCACTTTGGTCACTGACCGACATCCTCACACTGTGAAATACAACCCCCTGCTTTCCCCTCCTCTCAGCAAGCTCCCAGTGTGATATGGAGAGCCTTACGTACTCATGGTGCTGCGTCTTGTTTTCCTAGTCTGCTATTTAGGAAAACATACCCAGGTAATAAAATGATACATTGAGACACTTCTGCTACACTGTATAAAAAAACACGATCAGCAAAGCCAGCCGGATGCTGCGCGCCCCTGAGATCTGGGCATTTGGGAAGAGATTGATGAGCATTAAGGTGCCCATACACCCGATTGCCAAACAAAATCAGGTTTTCGTATGCTGATCGGCCAGTTGATGAGAAATGAACTATCACAATCACTGTACAACTGGATACATTTCGTCCATCGGTCAGACTAGAAAACGTTTTTCGAATCATATGAAAATCGATGGATTTGTGGCGTTTTCCTATGGAAAAAAATTGCAACATGAACACTGCACATGCGCAAACGAAAATCTGTTCTGTCAATCGAGGAAATCCGGCCAGTTAGGATTGCTAACGAACGATAATGAGAATCTGCATTGGTCTGTTCATGATGGGGTACTCGAGGGGAACACGGATGACGGGACGGAAGAAATCGAACAATAATTATAAGTTGTATGGACAGCTTTAGAACGTATACTGGCCAATCCATTCTCAATGTGGTGTATAGATAGAACAATATAAGGCAGTGACAAGAACCTTGCTACTGGAGATTATGCAACTTGTCCTTGAGCAATCCCATCATCCTTTATTGCAATTGCCTGCACCACAACGTCAATAAAAAGCCCTATTGTTCAGCCGGAGCTCGGCATGTACCCTTGTGTGTTAATATCCAGACACACGTTTAGAAATAATCAAAAAGGCGAGCTGGTTGCCTCCAGGTCCCCACTGACCTAGATATCATTACACAAGATCCTTATCTGTCCGCTGCTGGTAATAAAATAGGTGTTTATTGTCAGGCTGTAAAATCATTGCCATTAACACACCTCCAGCCATCCTGGGGCAGACCTGACCCTGCACTGCACCAAAGATCCATCAACACAAACTCCCTCCATCCACTTCCACAGCGAGGAAAGACCTCATATCTCAAAGCCTCTTTTTAACCTAACCACTCAGCCATCACATTCTCAAACAATTCATCCTCCACACAGCTACCTCCTCATGTATCACTGGCCCCTCCCCTTTTAGATTGTAAGCCCTCAGGGGGAGGGCCCTCTTTACCATCTTGTCTTGAATTGTATTGTCTTCCTTATATTGTAAAGCGCTGCGCAAACTGTTGGCGCTATATAAATCCTGGATAATAATAATAATAATATGTGGAAAAGTGTAAATCACATGTCCTTTTACATTTTATGAATAAAGGGATAGCTGGTGATATCCCTTTATCCATATGCTGTTCACAGTGCCACCCGTGGTCACTACGAGCACCCGCCTGTATATACAGGACATCTATTGATCCGGTAAGGAGTGCAGCAGGATACTCTCTTCAACCTTACAAATCTTATATCCTCGTATATGGGAGAGGGATCATTGGTCAGCCACACACATCAAGGGGTTAAAGGGCAACGCCACTCAATGTAATACCCAAGGTAATTAACGTATTGGTTTTTTTTTATATCTAGGACTCCAGTTGTGAGATATCGCCTCCAAGATTCCCAGGTTTGCCTAAGTTGGGTTGGTGTAATAAGTTGTGAAGGACAGGTCCAGTAGGTGAGCACTCTTACGGGGGGTAGGATTGGTTTCAATGCTGGTGTGCTGCTCCTGGTGTGTGCGGACCGGGGTGTCCGACGTTTGTACTAAAGAGGAAACAAAAAGGAGGAAGAAGCGCGATGACCTAGCCCAGATAAAAGATGGTAGAGCGGAGGGGTGAAGAATGTGTGAGGTGATTGTACTCACATGTAATCAGGTGGATCTGAGCACCACCTCAAAAGAGACCCCCAACTCCCAAAGCTCAGATCCACCTGATTACATTCGGGTCAGGAAGCCTCAGCTTTAATATTATGTGTTTATATGACTCCCAGACTCCCATGTTGCTTTCTGGAGCTCCTGAATGCCATTGGGGTCTGGAAGCCTCAGATTTGATATTATGTATATTATGTAAACTCATCCGAAACTAACGAAAATTCGGATTTTGTCTAAATCCGAAACCCGAACCGAATTGAATTTGAGATCCGAATCCCGAAAAATATCAGTGCTTAACCAAATTTTTCCGCAGCTTACATGTCTTCTGTCCAATCCTGGAGCCGGTAAGCTTTTTCAGGTGCCAGCTCTATTGTCAACAGCTTGAAAAAAACGTAAAAATTAGGCGCCAGATGTAATTTTTAAGGCGCATGGGCGACCTGTCTGCTGGGAATTGTTCAGTCCTGATCTAAATGATGGTCAGTTTTTCCAACGAAAGAACACCGGCTTCACATGCCGAGAATGCCTGGCTTCCTGACCAATCAGGAAGCCAGGCGGTGAGTCATGAGGTGCCGTCTGGCTTCGTGATTGGTCAGGAAGCCAGGCTGACTAGCAACAGGAGAAGCCGGCTTCCTAACCAATCAGGAGGCCGGTAAGCACCTCATGACTCTTGTTTCGGTTTCCTGATTGGTCAGGAAGCCAGGCTGCCTAACAACAGGTGAAGCTGGCTTCCTAGCCAATCAGGAAGCCAGGAGGTGGGTCGTAACCCACCGCTCGGCTTCCTTATTGGAAAGGAAGCCAGCTCCATGCTCCTTCGGCAAATGCGGTCAAAGGGAGATCTCCCTCTGACCGGATGTTTTCAGTATCGGAGCATTTGGGCGAGTACTCGCCCAAATACTCGGTATCGGTACCAATACTAGTATCGGTGCATCCATAATTAGAAATTCATTCGAATACACGATCAGTGAGTGCAGGTGACAATTTTCGTCCTGGCGTTTCTGATAAAAGGATGTCGGGCGGGAGGCTGCGAGCAGACCACCCACTCAGCGAATTTCGGCCGGATCATTAGGTGACAGATTTTACAAAGCTGATCCTGACACTTGTCAGAGGACGGCATTAGACTTTACTATGATTTCATTCTCAGTGCTTCATTACACCTACATGAATGCATGCTTCTTGTTTCATTTGGCAAGCTGCTTGTAATTAAACATTGAATAAAAAGCATTAGCAGTCACTTGGTAATTATTCTGCTCCCACAGAAAAAAGCCCGCAGCTCCCCCTTGAATGTAGGGACATGTCTCTGTCACTTGGAGAGGAACATTCAGACCTGGGGGCTGGACAATCTTCACTCACAGTAAACACTCTCAGGAAGTAAAGCTGGGAGATGGGACATCGGGTGCCCCACAGCTAGAAAGGCCCATCCATTTATCTTGGGAATGTACCAAGGACGTTCCCAGGCAAAATAACCTTCGCCTTGGCGCTGGTCGTGTTCAGTGAGTGTAAACAGCACAGGTCTCCTAATTTTCCCGTGGTTGAAGAGCGTCCATTGCAAAGTGCATGGTCTTCTGAGCGGCTACCAGTCACGTCTGTGGAGGGGGGGTTCAGATAGAGTGGCCAGTCCTCACTGCACTGCTAGTCTAACTTCACTTTTGGGCATCCGTGTTTTTAGCGCTTTTTTTATCGCACAATTTCCTTGCGTTTTAATTTGTTTGTTGCGCATTTTCATGTCATATGCATTTTCATTTTGGCTAGTTAAGGTTAACTAAAGCAGCGTTTTTTAACCTTTTTTTCAGTCATGGCACCTTTTATTTATTACAGGTTTTTATATATAGTGCCGGCCGACAATTTACACAGCGCACATTCACATCAGTCCCTGCTCTCAAGGAGCTTACAGTCTAAGGTTCCTATCTCAAACTCCTTGCAGATAGTATACTGACCGGGACTCAAACCAGCGACTGCCCGTGCTGCAAGGCAGAAGTGCTAACCACTAAGCCAATGTGCTGCTTTTTAAAAGTCTGGAAAATCTTGAGGCACCCCAGGCTACAATTAGAAAGAACGTAAATGTAAAAATGTGCCCCCCCCCCCAAAAAAAAACCCCAATACCAAACCTTTATCCTGGACAGCGGTCTGGTATGGATTTTAATAGAGTACCCCAGACAAAAAAACAAGCAAACAAAAAAAAGAAGAGTAGAGTTTCACCCTTCCCATTAGTGTACCCGCTTCACATTGGAAGCCCCCCTATGCATCAGTAGCACCCCCCCTTTCACATCAGGACACCCATTAACTTCAGAGTCCCCCCCTTCAGAAAAAATTTGAGGACACCCCAGACAAATCCAGAAGGCACCTTGGTTGAGAAAGGGCGAACTAAAGCATAGGCTGAAAGGGAGTGGGAGCAGGTTGTCATGCTCTGAGCCCCCATTCACACCTCTGCGATGCGACATCTCACAGGTGTTGTGGGGTGTGCTGTGGAGGGACAGCCCATTCAATTGAGTGGGCTGCCTGCAGCATCTAAATCGCACTGAAAGAAGTGCATAAACCTTTTTTTAAATCTGGTAAAATGCACCACATTGCACCATGCACCATGGTAGATGGTAACCTATTACCGTGTACCACATTGCATGGTAATAGGTTACTATGCAACATGGTGGGATACAACACACACGTGCTGGCTAGGTGCATTGGGTGCTTTAAAGAAATAATGGCACTGCCCCGCACCTTGCACTGCAACATGCAATGTGACATTGCGTGTAGCAATGCACACGCTCCCTCATCGCAATTATTACAGGATTTAGGAGTCTAGCATAAATATATGTACACATGTATGGGCACCAAAAAGGAGGTAGCTGATTTTAATGTAATATTGTATCATGTCAAGGACATTTTAAATGTAACCAAGTCTTCTAATTATCTTTATGTAATAAAATATATTTTTATACAAAACTATGTATGTTTGATGGACATGTCGTATGGTCTGGACACTTTCAAAGCCCCGCTTTTCTTTATCTTTCTTGTATACATCGCAAGGTGTGAAACACACACAAATTTTTTTTTCCAAGCATTTACTTTGAAGTGAATGGAGCCAAAATGCACTGTGTAGTATCAAAAGAAGCACCTCCACCTTTCCAAAAAATCACACACTGCATCGTGTTGCATTGGTGTGAACAGGCATCATAGAGAATAATGGCATTTCCATTGTCATGCATTGTATCATACTGCAGACACACAACAAATCGCACTAGTGTGAACGGGGGCTTACAGGCTGAATATGTCAACCTATAGTTATTGGGAGCTCCCGGCACAGGGTGACAACGCTGCTCCTGCAGGGAGACTCTGGAGCAGTGTTGTCACCCTGAGACTGGAAGTAGGTCTGCTCACGGGATAACCAGGTAAAAACGAGAGAAAGGAAATAAAAAACAGGGCAAATAATATAAAGAGATAATAATAGAAAATATTATTTATACTACTTTCACATTTGCCTTCAGATACACATTAAACTAAGTTCCGAAACTAACCTGTATACTGAATCTGCTCCTTGTCCTATGAGCAACTGCCCCAAATTCTATTGCTTGTGCTGATGCTGACAGCTTTGCACTGAAAGATTCCAGTACCAAGCTGTCAGCACTGTGAACACTGGTCCAGACAGTATCCTTTGTGTCAGATCTGTTTACCTTTTTGGATTGACAAAATCATACATAGCATCACCCAGAGGTGTGATAAATGTCCCAGCCACCCTCTGTACAGTCTAATAAAGGTACCTTCATTGGACAAAAGATTGGTGGATGAGCAAGGCTTAGCCCACAAAGCCAGACACGTCAGGCCCTTAGTAAAACAATTAAGACTGGCTTAGTGGTTAGCACTAGTGGTGTCACAAGGGGGTGCGGGGGCTGAGGCCGCACCCGGGTGACACCATTGGAGGGGTGACACCAAAATGATTGATAGTAATTTTGGTGTCACCCCTTCTGAAAAGTTGGGCACTCGGTCATGGACCGAGAGCCTGATAGTTTCAGGAAAGAGGAGGGGACCCGTCGGCATTCCCGCCGGGTGAATGTCCCCTCCTCTCTCTGCCGGCATCCATCACCAAGATGGCCACTAGCAGGTGTCAATAAGATGACCACGCATGCACGATGACGACACAGCGTGGTGTCACCCGGTATTCGCTCCGGGTGACACCCCACCTTGGGACGCCCCTGGTTAGCATCTCTGCCTTGCAGCACTGGGGGACCCCGGTATAATCTAGGTCAAGGTCACTATCTGCAAGGAGTTTGCATGTTTTCCCTGTGCTTGTGTAGATTTCCTCCTGGTACTCTGGTTTCCTCCCACACTCCAAAGACATGCTGGAAGGTTAATTGGCTCCTCTCTAAATTGGCCCTGTATGCGTGTGCAGTAGGGACCTTAGACTGTAAGCTACTTGAGGGCGGGGACTGATGTGGATGTTCTGTATGTAAAATCGCTGTGTAAATTGCCAGTGCAATATAAATACCTATAATAATGATAATGCAATTTCAGAGGGGTGCACTGAAGAAGGTGTTCTGGCTAATAATAATGATAATGGCATTCAGTACAATTGTACACAAGGGAGGCTGATTTTATAACAAACCAGAGTAGTAATGGAGGCACTGCTGCTGGCAGGCAGTTGGATAATACCTGTCATTATTGTAGCTTATGGCCAGTTTTACCATGACGATCATTTTCTAGTTAGATTGCTTATTCAGCAGCATCGCGACAAAGCGATGAAATGCAAGAATTATATCTGCAGATTTCACATTTCACAGCCATGACCCACTGGTATTATTTACAGTCAGGGCAAACTGAACATCTAGCTCCCTGCCCCAGTGTAACACTAGAAGTACCGTGCCTTGCCATTTCATAAACGGAGAAAAGAGACAATTCTGGAACATTTGTTCGATTTTCTAATAGTTAATGGAGTCAAATTGATGATGATTTTTAGCCATAGTGAGCAGCATTGAAATTTTGTCTCAAACAAATAACATTTTAGCAGTGAATGTGTTTTTTGTTCGGGAAACTCCATTCATTCCAAAATTAAATGTAAAATCAAATGAGGCTTCAAACAATAGTCATCAAATCTCTTATGGCATGATCGAATGTTCTGATGTGATTTTTCATACGATTGTTCGTACAAAGTTGAGTGAGGTCACAAGTAGCAGATTGTCATAAGCAGTGTGCAAAATAGAAGCTTTGCTTATGAATATGAGGTCATCTATGATCAGCCTTAGATGACTGTCACCAAAATAGGGTGAGAACAGTCAGAATTGGAAATTATCGTATGTCAATGAGCTACTCCCAACCTGCACAGACAGAATCCCCCCAGGCTAATCAGTGGCCATTTCTGGCCATTTAGTTTTATTCCTGGGGACAGCTTTGGAGATGTCTGTATAGTGCATAAGTATGCATACTGGTATGTTTGTGCCATGGTTGGTGCACAAAACAATCATTTGCCAATCTTCTAGCTGCCATCTAATTTCTATGACTGACCTTACGGTTATTAGTGAATGAGCTCACCAGTGCAGCTCATTAGAATATGCATAAATGGCTTTAGGGCAGGTTCACACCATTTTCTGGACCATATCTGGTCCAGAAAATGGTGTGAACCTGCCCGCAGTTCCAGTGCATTCCATGGAACGGACTGCGCTGGTGTGAACAGAGGCCAGAAATAGTTTAGGGATACATTAGGATGCATTTTGGGTCTGGAAACAATCTGGTCTGGTCTGGAGATGATCTGGATGTGGCGTGAATGGGCCCTTAAAGTCCAACTGAACTTGCAGTCTGGAATTAGATCAACTAAATATATTCTAGATGCATCTAAATAAATGGTGTTCAAAGTCATAAGGTTTGTTTCCTTTAAAAAAAAGCAGCCACAGTCTGCGTAGAAAAGCCTGTCCTTTGCCTCCATACTGCAGAGTAGCAGTGGTCTCAATGCAGAGGTTCAATACAATCCCCGCTGAGTCACAGCTGTAGCTCTCCAATTAGCAGAAAGTATGAGCTTTGCTGATTGTAGATCTATAGGTCTGACTAAAGGTGCCCACACACCTTGCGATAATCGTACGATAACGGAATCCCGCGATCGTACGATTATCGCAAGGTGTGTGGAAGGCGTGCGACCTCTGCTACTGTACGGTCGCACGACTTTTATCTTAGGAACATGCTCCAAAACCCATCGAGAATCGTACGATTGTCGGCGGGTGTGTGGCATGTTCGTAAGGTAAATGCCGCACGTGCCGTTGTGACGGCCGGTGTGCGCTAAGGGGCGGGCTTCCGATGACCGCAATGCTGAACGGCCAGTGTGCGCTTTCGCACACCGGCCCGTGCGGCATTTATCTTATGAACATGCAGCACACCCGATCATCGCAAGTACGATCTGCCTGTCCAAGATAGGCAGATCGTACTTTTTTTAATTACCTTACAACCATCGCAAGACAAAAGTCTTGCGATGGTTGTAAGGTGTGTGCCCAGCATTAGGAGTTGTATCAGACCTGGTTAGATCTGTGCATTAAGACCACCGTCCCCCACAGAGACTCCCACTCTGCAGCTGCTGGCAGGGCACAGGCTTTTCTGCTCAAGCTGTGGCTATTTTTTTTTAAAGGAAACAAAATGTAAGTCTATGGACACATTTTGTTTTGATACACCTGAAATGTTTGAAGCTGATTTACACAGTGTTCTAAGTGTACTGCCTATGTGTAGTAATGCATAAACAAAATGTACCCCCAGGTTTTCTGGACACACCCTGTATTTGGAAGCTGCAGCCAGGCAAAGCTGTGGTGTCAGTGGTAGAAGTGGACCGGGTCCCCTATCGGTAGCAAGCATTTCAAGTCACCTTATTAGCATGTCAATAGAACACCTAGACCGCCTGTCTGTGCCCAAATGGCAGAATGAGGTTTAGCTCGGAGGTACACTGAAAACAAATGTCAGAGTGCTGTAATTATCTGTAATGGTAAGATGGTTTAATTAGAAGGCTGGTTCGTCAGCATCATTACGGCAGAGTACATTGTGTGGCAGGCACAGTTCCTCCTGGCACTGCAATTACAGTACAATCACACAACCAGTACAGGACTCCGCTCTCTAATCTGGAACATGTATCCAACAATCATTATTTAGCAATTTCTAAGACCAGTTACACCCAAATCTAATGCTTGCTCCTGACATCTCTTGGGAACCCCTAAAGCCAAATGATGGTGTTACACTCCCCCCATGACATTGAGTCCCCGCATACACAATAATCAGACAGCGGTGAACTCGAAATGTCAGAGAGAAACACTTTTATTTTGTCACTGTGGGAAAAATAAACAATTTACTTTTTTTTTGTCTTAAAGCTGAATTGCAGCCAAACAGCTAAATGCGCATGTGACATACATATGTGGAGAGTGCCTTACCTGCCATAGGAGTTGCATTTCTGTCCATCCAGTTCTGAGATTACACAGCTCTGTCAGACAGCACAGTCAGCCTGGTGACCAGCTTTCCTTTGCTGCAGTTAAGCATCACAGCTAGTTGAGCTGTTTCTTGTCAGCACATGAACATGCAGGGCACCTGACTATTCCCAGGCGCTACCCCTCACCCTCTCCCAGTATGAGTGCTTCTGTAGTCTATTGCCAGTGTGCCCTAATTGCCAGGCTGCAACAACATGGCAGTTTTCCCACTTGCTGGTAGTGTTGGATTAACTGTTCTATGTCTTGTATTATTACATCTAATATGAACAGAAATGTGTATTGACCCTGGTTTCTACTGAACCTGCTCACTTCTTCATTGATCACAATTCCACCCACACACTTCTCCACTGACCACCACTGCACACAGGCACTTCTCTACTGACCACCACTGCACACAGGCACTTCTCTACTGACCACCACTGCACCCACACATTTCTCCACTGACCACCACTGCACACAGGCACTTCTCCACTGACCACCACTTCACCCAGGCACTTCTCTACTGACCACCACTGCACCCACACACTTCTCCACTGACCACCACTGCACACAGGCACTTCTCTACTGACCACCACTGCACACAGGCACGTCTCTACTGACCACCACTGCACACAGGCACTTCTCTACTGACCACCACTGCACCCACACATTTCTCCACTGACCACCACTGCACACAGGCACTTCTCCACTGACCACCACTGCACCCACACACTTCTCTACTGACCACCAATGCACACAGGCACTTCTCTACTGACCACCACTGCACCCACACACTTCTCTACTGACCACCACTGCACACAGACACTTCTCCAATTTTTGTTTATTAAAAGACTAGCAATCAATAAACATAAAATCCATATACAGAATAGACATAAACAAATAATTATATACATATATACACAAAAGTAAACGTAGCAAAATCTGCTGTCAAACCAAATGATGACTCTAGAGCAAAACCAAACCACACAGACACTTCTCCACTGACCGCTGCAGCACCCACACACTTCTCCACTGACCACCACTGCACACAGGCACTCCTCTACTGACCACCACTGCACCCACACACTTCTCCACTGACCACCACTGCACACAGGCACTTCTCTACTGACCGCTGCAGCACCCACACATTTCTCCACTGACCACCACTGCACACAGGCACTTCTCTACTGACCACCACTGCACACAGGCACTTCTCTACTGACCACCACTGCACACAGGCACTTCTCTACTGACCACCACTGCACCCGCACACTTCTCCACTGACCACCACTGCACACAGGCACTTCTCTACTGACCACCACTGCACACAGGCACTTCTCTACTGACCACCACTGCACACAGGCACTTCTCTACTGACCACCACTGCACCCGCACACTTCTCCACTGACCGCCACTGTACACAGGCACTTCTCTACTGACCACCACTGCACACAGGCACTTCACTACTGACCACCACTGCACCAGCACACTTCTCCATTGACCGCAACTGCACCCGCACACTTCTCCACTGACCGCCACTGCACACAGGCACCTCTCTACTGACCGCTGCAGCACCCACACACTTCTCCAGTTACCACCACTGCACCTGCAAACTTCTGTACTGACTGCCACTCTTCTCTACTGACTATCACTGCACCCGCACACGTTTGCACTCACTGTCCATGAATCTGCACAATTCTTCACTGGCTCCTACTGCACCTGCGCTCTTCTCTACTGACTTCCAATACACACAGGCACTTCTCTATTGAGCGCCACTGTACCCAGGCACTTTTCCAGTGACAACACGTGCATATACACACTTCCCCACTGACCGCTGCAACATCCACACACTTCTCCACAGATCACCATTGCACCCGCACTCTTTTCCACTGATCAACACTGCAACCACACTCTTTTCCACTGACAACAACAGCACCTATGCACGTCTGTACTGACTGCCGCTCTTCTATACTCACTGGCAGTGCACCTGCACACTTTTCCACTGACTGCCACTAAATCCGCACACTTCTTTACTGACTCCTACTGCACCTGCGCTCTTCTCTCCTGACTTCCACTGCACCTTGGCACTTCTCCATTGACCACCGTTGTACCTACCTCCTTCTCCACTGACCAGTACTATACCTGAACATTTTTCCCCTGCATGCCACTGCACCCATGCAGTTTTCCACTAACCACTATTGCACCTGCATCAGCAAAGACGCAATTCTCCACTGTATCAACTAACCACATACCACAAACTGTTGCATAATGTCCGCTGTGCTAAATATTACATTCTCCAGACTGCTGATTTCTGAACACCATATTGTACCCTGATACTTTTTTTTTGTTAAGAATATAATATTTAATTCTGTTCCAAAAACAAGTGCACTTTTACTAGTATAACATAAATATACATGTCTAGTAATCTCGGTTTCTAGGAAATCTGTGGGCTGCAAATGACAAGGTGGGAAGTAAATGTTTTCTGAACACTGTCAAAGACCACTCATTGTACACGCTGTTCCCGTAAAACCCGTGTCCTTGGAGGAGTACAATTCCAAAGCATGTTACAGTGGACTAGAACCAGCTCCCTCCTCCGTGCCTTTTAACAAAAGAACAAGGCAGAGCTAGGCTTATTTACCTTTTAACCAAGTCACATTTCCAATGTGCCTGTCTGTGCCTTGTGCCGAAACTGCGTATATAAGTAAGGCAAAGGGCAATGTGCAGATTGCAGTAACCTATAACTACCAGGAATCATCTTTTATTACTATGGCTACAGGAAATTATTGTTATTATTAACACCTTCATGTTTAACTATCTTACAGTAAACTAATAAAACCTTAAATCAATATTTGTAAGAATGTAGTCTATAAATGTCCTTATTATAATGGGCCAAGCAACACAGAAGCCTTATTGTGATGAATTACCCTAGAAAACAGTGCTAGTTTCAGAGCTGGTCCCACCGTGTGTTGCATTGATCTTACACAGATCAGATTGTAGTGTTTTCTGGAATGGTTTGCTGTGCCTAACAGAGAGATTGCTAGGAAAAGTGCACTTGTTTACCAATGCAGCACAGGGAGGAAACCTTGTAGATCTATCAATATTGGAGCAAAGAAAATTGGAACAAAGGTGGAACTGATGCCTCAGGCGACCAAAATAATTTTTCATACTGCCAACAAATAACCTTGATTGGCTACTACGGCCAACAGCTCCACTGCTGCCAATGTCGTTTTGCTTAGGTGAAAAATCACATGAAAATTGCAGAGCTTTCCTAAAGGGAATGTCAAGTGTTTTTTGTAATTGTTTTATGTTCAAGACTTCCTTTTACATTTTTTGTCAAGTAAATATGAAACACTGCATATGAATATTTCCTGTACATCAAATGGAGCTCTAGGCTCTTTTACACGTTTATCACTGCTTTGCAGGAAAAAAGTCTGTTTACAGGGCAGAAAAGATGAAGTTAGGATTATACATACAGCTGAATAATCGGAGGAGGGACTCATTCCCCTCCCTTCCACTTTCAGTGAGTTAAAACTTGCATTGGAATCTTGGGTGGCTTGGTAGTAGACTACAGCATTCCTGAAGGATAACTGCACCTTTATAAATTGTTACATACACTTCACTGGCATAGCATTAAATACAATGTTGTAGTATACGTGTTCATTTTTTCCCCAAGCTGTGGACTTAATAGCACTATATGATTGCCATATGTGCAATCCCTGTCTACCAAGTCAGGAGCTGTGCAGCCACTTTCTATCCTTTAAGCCTTGGAGGCTGCCATCTGTCCCCACAACCACAGACCCCTCTACTTCCCTGCAGTTACTATGGAAATAATGCCACACAGTAACCCTGTATTCAGTAAAAATAAATATGTACCCAATGGCCTTTGGAGCAATGTTCTGAGAGAGAAAATCTGTTTTAAATGAAAATGCACAAGGAAAACTGTATGAAGTCTGCTACTGGCCTCCCCTTCTGAAAATAACAATTGCCTGGGTGTCATTTTGAGCCAACAGGGCCAGTATGCAGATTACAAGCTCTGATTTTACTCTGACTATCATAATATGCATGCTTGTTCTGGGTCAATGAGAATATTGAAGCTACTGGATCAGCATAACATTCAGGTAGCTGGCTTTTTCAGGAGAGGGTCAACAATGCCAGCGCCCATATTTCTAGTTCTTGTGCCTTTGAGTTTGAATAGGTTCCCAACATGCCTCATCATACAAAAAACAGTACCTGTACTAGTTTTGGCAATGCAACACACCACAATACAAAGGGTATTTACATCTGTGCTCTGTGGTGTACTCTGGTGCAGGCTAGTTCGGTTCTACTGTATTGGGGTGCTGTTCAGGATGAATGACAATGCACATATACCGTTCATATTGGTAACATGCGTTAAAACCAAAGAGCAGGAAAACATGCCTAGAAAGGTGTGCATTCCTCCATCTGATCTAAACTGTATGGATGAAGGAATCTCCCACTGGGCCAAGCTTCAGTATCTTGCTAGTCTGCCCTGCTGGCTGTCAAAACACCTGAACAATCTGATTGGATGCAGGCATTGTTCAGGTATTTTGAGAGCCAGCGGGGCCGACTAGCAAGATACTTAAGCTTGGCCCAGTGGGAGATTGCACACAGTTTAGCGTAGATGGAGGAATCTGTTGCACTTTTTCCATCTGACCAGAGAAAATCTGCAGATAAACTATAGGTGTATGGCCAGCTTTAGGGTTATTATATATAATCAAATTCATACAATCAATGCAATGGAATGGTGTAACATGCATTTAGAATGAAAAGCATACATATGTGGAAGATTGGCTTATATTTGAATTCCCCAAAAGTCTTTTTGTAGCATTACTGTGATGACAACATTGGCTGGTCTAAATATAGGCACTATTTGATATATTTTGAGTGTTATAGACGCCGTTGAAGATGCATAGCGCATACCAATAGGTGATAAGTGGTGGATGAGCCTAATTTTTTCCCCTCGTCCTAAGGGTCTGACGAGCCCCTGAATTGAATGGCACTGCTGAACCCTCTGGCAGTGGAAGGGTAAAGGCAATTCAGAGGAAAACAGCTTTTCACTCTGAATTGGTTGGTTATATTGTGTTGGAACGGATGTTCTCAGGGTCTTTGTGGCTCTGGCTCCAGGCTCACAGCACTGATATTTCGTGTGCCAAAGTGTTTGTCTTGATAGAAGCTTTAACGCAAAGCATCTCCCGGGCAGCACTGAGAGGCTCCGAAACCGTCCCAACCATTCTTTTGTTCCAAGCCTATCCTCCCTCCTCTGTACACACATACACAGGATTACGCCATCAGAAGTGAGACAATACACAATTAATCCTCTCCCTCTCTCCCTGGGAACTGCAAAGATGTGACATGAAAGATGGTGTTCTTGCCAGGAAGGGACAGCCAGAGTCTGGGCATTTGTGCATTGTGAGGGGTTGTTTCTCCTGACTAGTTGTACAGGACTGACCATATATAGGGAGAATATTGCTATGAAGGGTTTCAGTGTCGCAATGATCATAACTAAACTTTGGTAATATGCATTAGGTCATTATTTTTGAGACTTCTGTCGTTTTATAGTTCTCTGTTGACAAGCACTTTACATCAGCTGGACCCCTTTGTAGTTGAATGCCCCCCAAAAATGCTTACCTCTCTTCTGAAGTGGGGTGCCCTGGAGGCCCTTGGTGTCACTTTTTCCAACTACAGCAAAAAGACCAGATCTGTGTAACACCAAGGTCTGACTGGCTTCCATGGTGGCAGTTAATCAGAGATTCTACCCCACAGAACTCTCCCTTGGGCAAGGCTAACAGAGGGGAGTGGAAGTGACCTGCTTCAGGAGAAGGGTATGTATTTAAAGAAGAGCTCCTTGATTTTAAAAAATGTATCCTTGCAGTGGGGCTACCCCGCACTACAGTACAAGGGTTAAGCGCTCATTTGTCTAGGAGGCTCAAATAAAGCAGATTTACCTGATCCTCTGTATTGCGGTGATCAGCACTCACCTCTCTGCCCTGCGGCTCCAGCTGTGGAATGTCCCTCGATGTCTTCACATCTAATGCAAGTCAATAGACTTGCATTAGACATAATGGTGGCTGCTGTCCTTAGACCGCCAGAGCCCGAGGAAGAAGAGGCTATCGATCTAGCAGCCCAGGAGGACCAAGGATCAGGTGAGTATATCTGCTTTATTTGAGCCCCCTAGTCAAAATGGGCACCTAATCCTTGCAGGATGGGGGTAACCCCAACTGCAAGGATAGGTTTTCTACAGTTAGAGTTCTTATTTAAAGCAGGACACCAGCAACCCTGGGATGTGTTGTACAGTGCATTCACAACACAAGGATAAGCAAAACACCATTGTTCTTAATGGTGCTATTTCACACCATACCCTGCAATGGTGTGTGCTGAAAAAAAGGACACTGTGACCTTTATTACAATGTGTGTTGGAAGGATAGAAGTCAAATAAAGGGGAAAAAAGTACAATTATCTGTGAAGTAACATTATCATATAACCATCTATATAGTGTAGGTGCTAGGCACTGACAAATTGGCTAAATATGTGCCAGGAGGGCCTCTCATCTGCTCAGAGGCAGAATTTGCAAAAGCAAGATTAGCCCAGAGGCCCTTGGCTCCCTTTCTGATTCTTTGCCAGCACGCAGCACCCCTCAACTCGAGCTTTTATGTGACATCGACCTAAAACAGGGCATTTCCATACCTCGTTGTAACATTTGCATGTCCCACAGCAAATATTATTAAAACAACCCCAGTATTGCGCCATTGCACAGACTCGTCTCCTGTACTAGAATTGCTTACTCTGATGTCACTGCACACTGTAAGCTTCTCATAGTATCCATTGGCAGCTGCAGGAAGCCAGGTTGAGTCCGCCTCATTTTCTGGCTGGAGGATGTCCAGTATTATTTAGCAGTTTCCTCCCCAGCCTTACTGTCCCTGTTCTGTCCCTTTCATTCATTGGGATTCGGTTCTTCTAATCATGGAGGTTCAGCATCACTTGTGGACATTACTTAAGGCAGTCTACATGCAAAAGCCTGCATTGGAACACCCCCTCCTCCAAACTGACATTTACTCATCAAGGCATTATGGCATTTGCTAACTCTTCCAGACTACTGCTTGCATCAGGGCTGAGGGCTCTTGAGAAAAGTACTGAGGCTGGGTGCTGTGATGTTATCAGGAAACTATGTACAGGACACTGCTAGCCTCTCCCACCAATCATGATCTGCCTACATTAAATAGAGGAGCGCAGAGAACCAGTGATGATGCCATTGGGTCTACAATAGGGTATGTAATAAAAAAAAAAGGAAAGATTTTATTTCGAAAAATAAATGCATGTTGATAGGGAGGATCTAGGGAAGGCCAAATATAAGCAGATTAAACATTATCTTGGTCAAGTTTAAAAGCAAATGATCTAGTAATCCGATCAACTTCAACAAATTGAAGAGTGCAAAAACTTTTTTTTTCATAAACAAAAAGATCATATTTTGTTCTTCTCGAGTAAACAGGTTTTATAACTTTATGCTCCTCTCCCAAAACAATATTGTACATTAATAGTATTAAATAATGTTTTTTTTCTCTTGTTTAGCGACAGGAGAAATTCGCCATTTAACAGAAAGCAGCTCCTGTTTAAGTAATCCTGGGGAGAGACTTTACAATAACAAGCATGTTATATCTTAGCCCCTGACATCATATTTTTCACAGTCTGATGCATCTGACACTATGGCGGGATAATTATGAGCTCAGGTAACACAGCCCCAGAGAATTATTTCATTTGCATTGTTCGGGATTTAGAATGACTGCCAGCAGCTGACTGGGCATGCTGAGGCTTGTAGTTCCTTAATAGCTGGCAAGCAGTTCTATTATGAATGATACGGGTTAATACTCTACCCATAATTCCTCACTTCAGGGAACGCTTTCCTGCTGAAATGCCATGATATTTTTAATAGGTCTTTTTATTTTTTCTTCTTCTATGTGTGCGGTGGAGAGAGAGGTGCCCAATTCAAATAAACACTGCTTAACCCTTTGGATTTGTCATAATGAGTCACTGTTTCCATTTACTTGAATCTACATTTTGGCTGCTTGCTGAGAGCAAGTGAATATCCTAGTACTGCACTGTAGACCTACTTTCTTTCCTAGGGGTGAATTCCATTTGGAAGAAAATCTGTAATGGAAGAAATACAGGGCTGTCAAAGGCTGAACTTGTTTTAAAAAAACTACTTGTCTGGCTCTCTGCGTCACTGACCTGTAACACGCATGCAGCTTAGAAAGTCAGAACTTGTGATCTATTTATCAATCCAGGTCAGTAACTCACAGTGCTAAAGCTATGGGATCATAATGGTAGCCACACGTGAAAGACTATTCTGCCTTTATACAGGTCTTACTAAGAAAGTTAACTGTTTGTTTTGGGCTACGGGCTGGGTAAAAGAAGATATATTCACCCATTCCTCAATCCCATGCTCATGCTAGACAGGTCCCCACAGCTTCTTCTCCCCCGGGTTCCAGCGGTCTAATGACCCATGAAGTAATCATGTCTAATGCAGATCCATTCACCTGCATTAGACATGAGGATGCTGAGGGACATGCCACAGTCGAGGGGGAGAGAGATATGTGCTGACTGCCGAGAGACTAAGGATCAGGTTAGTATATCTTCTAAATGACGGCCCCTAGACCCAATTGACCTTTCTCTGCTCTGTTTATTTTTTGTTTTGTTTTTTCTGACAAATGAACAAATGAACAAATGAACAAAAAACTTTCTCCCGGAAAGGTTTACTCTGCTCAATCAAGCAAAGTAAACCTTTCTCTGCTCTGTTTTGTTTTTTTTTCTGAGATCGGGGCCGCAGGCCGCCGTCAGTCAGAAAAAAAAAACCCACCATAGGAATGCATCGCTAGATTCCTATTGGCTATTTCAGTTTGCAATAGCCAATAGCAAACTAGCTATTGCACCCGCCCTCTGCTGCTGCCAATCCGCAGAGAGGGACCTGAAGTTCTCCATCAGGTCCCCTTCTAGTGATTGACAGCAGCAGAGGGCTGGTTCAATAGCTAGTTTGCTATTGGTTATTGCAAACTGAAATAGCCAATAGGAATCTAGCTGTGCATTCCTATGGTGGTTTTTTTTTTTATTCGTATGGCATACACATAGCACAGCCGGCCCCGCCCACCCCAAGAGCTGGTCACATGACTGTGACACACCACAAGGTCCTCCAGCATAGTAGAGTGTGGAGGGAGGAGTACAGACTGGAGAAGGGGAAGTAAGTATATCTTATCAGGGGTAACTCTCACGGTTTACACTGAACTCTATGGGCTGCTTTGTCAGTGACAGTACTGCGGAGTATGTACATCATACG
The DNA here is from genome assembly GCF_000935625.1 of Nanorana parkeri. NCBI lineage: Eukaryota > Metazoa > Chordata > Amphibia > Anura > Dicroglossidae > Nanorana > Nanorana parkeri. The sequence continues at coordinate 548,723 of NW_017306981.1, read as the reverse complement.
TTATATAGCCACACACTTTAGATTCAATTCTTCTAGTTCCAGCTGCAGAGCCCGGTCCTGTCTTTGCCTATCGCAGTTGTTCTCAAACTGTGGGTCGCTGTGTGATTTCTGCTGTGCTAGGTGAGAGCCCTCCTCAGCCCTCTCCTAGCACAGCTGTGTCAGTTCTCCCGCCACACCGCCAGATGTCACTGCAGCAGCCGCGTCATCCCAAAATTTACCGTTGGGGGTCACCACAGCTTGGCAAATGTTACCAAGGGGTCCCGGCCCTAGAAAGAATGAGAACCACTGTACTAAAGGGTCTTTTGCCAGTATGTTTAGGCAGATGTGGGAATACCTGGAAAAGTTTTCTTGTATACAAACAGATTTCTGTTTAGACCTTAGATTTTCTGCTGCATTGAGTTGGTCCCTTCATCCTGAAGCGGGAGACAAATATGGGATGACCCAGCTTAGCAGAGGAAAGGCTTCTTGTTACCATGCAGTTATTTTTTGATTATCATGATGTATTTGGCTTTGCCTTTGTTATTTTCTTATGTGACACATAAAAAAGCAAGGTGTTTATGAACTGAAAATGTGTGAAAGAGAATATTGAGTAGCGTTTATACTGGGTATTGTGTGCCTATGTTGAAAAGAAAGGATACTATAAGGCAAGAACAAATGAGCAGCCAATTTGAAAGTCTACACAATTTTCTTTAATGCATGGATTGCAAAAAGTGGTTGTGGTGGTTGTTCCTATACTCTTTCCATTTAAAGTAATATTTAACTCTCAAACTGTTTTTCAATAATTAATCCAGATCAAGCAGATATACTGTACATTGCTCAGCAAAGTATTTATTTGAGTTTTTCCAAAGCACTTACAGTCATCATGTTTCAGAACAGCTCCAACTCTCTCAGCTTTCCTGAACTTCCTGTCCAGTACAAGATCACAAGGGACAGAGCAGTCTTCAGCTGCTACCCATCTACTAGCTTAGACAAGGTTGGAGCAGGGGGGTGACTTGCCTTGCTGTCTTTTTGGAGACATAAACAGCTTACTAGCCCCATAAGGGACTAGGGAAAGGAGCCCCCCTAAAACAGGATATCAGGACCCGTACATGGGGAACCAGCTGATTCTGCAGGAAGCTAAAACTTTTATACAGTACATCAAGGAGCAGCATTCATTGTGAGTGAAATAGTGTAAAATCCTTTTGACTTTAATATCACTTTAAGGATCACCATAGTACTTTTGTTCTAGTCAGAGAGACAATTTCTGAAATTGTTATCTGTATCCACAAGTATCTGGTCTCTGAAGAGTCCTTCACATCCCTGCACTTCAAGTTTCTGATGGAAAAGTACACAATAGCCAAGATTGTGCATGAGACTTGCCAAGTAATCTGGAATGTGTTGATCACAGAGTATGCCACTGCCATCCCTTGAAATATGTAAAGAAATGATCCAAAGATTTCCGCAAAACTGCAATTTCCCTAATTGCATCAGTACGCTGGATGGCATACATTTCAGTACCTTTCCATTGTTCTAATGGCAGTTGGAGATGGCAAATGCAATTCATTGCCATGGATAGGGCTGAATTCAAAAGTGTTCAGGACCTCAATAGGCAAAAGAATGGGGAGGCAGGGAAGCTTGAATGCAAGTATTGCAGGTCTCATAGACCCCTGCAATACAGCAGTGTCTCCGCCACCCTCTCCTCCAAGCCATTTGCAAAACAAACACCCCAATCTATGTTTTGTGAATGTCCTAGAAGAGAGAGAGCCTGTAACACCAGTGGGCAGAAGGTATATAGAGAGATTTAGTATATATGATTAAGTATGTAAGTATGTTACCAAATCTACAAGAATGCCTGCATGATGATGGGGTGCTTTTCAAGGAAAGGAAAGTATGATTTCTTGAAGCCGGGTAGGTTTATTGTGTCTAGAGTTGGGCTTTAAAGAAGAAAACACTATACCAGCAAATACTCTTTCAGGATAAAAAGAGAAAGCAGGATTCTGCCTGCTAATGTACTCCTGCAAGAAGCAGTACTTCAGAAAATAAGCATCTTGCAGGAGAACTTGAAACATTTGTAAAAATTGGTTTGCATGCAGAACTAACAGATGTTGTTTTCAGTGTCCTCCCACTTGTTTAAATATTTGGTGACCCTGTATTTCAGACAATCGGAAATATAGTATAATGACTTATTGGAACAAGTGGGCAGACACTAAAAATAAATCTTTCAATCTTTATAAAAACTTGCCCTGCTGCAATATCCTTCATTTTCAGGAACAGGAGCAGGAAATCAGTTTTCACCCAAAAAATCAGAGTCATGGCTGGACTTCTACACTATGTGAATGCTTGCCTGGCATAACAATCTGGGTTGGTAGGCACTGGTTCATCATTTCCTGCATGGTCAAAAGACTGTCCTTGAGAAACAGGACTTTGTGGTAAAGGAAATTGAAAGGGACCTGCCATTGCATATCTGTGTAAGTAGCCTGAGGAAATTTGGAGGTGTGGGTGGAGTTGGTAAAGATGTGTTTGGGGTATAGATTCAATAGTAGCTGTATTTATAGGTAGATGGTGTTAGACGAGAAGTGATGACCTCATGAACGACTGACAAAATCTGGAATTTTACCACTCAGAGCTTATTAACTACGATGCAAGTCTTTTGCCAAAGGTCTGCAAAACAGAAAAACATCATCCTCTTCATCTTCATCAGTTTGGCTAGAAATGTAGTCCATTATTTGTTCCTTCATCTGGCTCAGAATGGACATTATTTCACCAGCTTCCAACTCTCCTTGCAAAGGTTGTTTTTTACTTTTTAGTAAGAATTAGTAACACCTGAATTCCACCATGTTGGACTCGAGTGGAGACTAGCCCTAAGACAGGGTCCTTACACATAAAAAATGTTTTTTCCCGAAGAGGGGACTCATGGTCCTGGCATTGATTTAAACCTTCTCAGTCAATAATATTCGAATGTATAGACTATCTTTTACTTTCTAAGGTAAGGTTTATCTGCTTGACTATTGGATAGACAGGATTAAAGATGATGTTTGTATAAAACCCCTATTGGTGTATGTATACACTTCTTAACTGACACAGCCACTTCCATTGTCCCCTGGATGATTTCAGGATTCAACATACAGTAGATAGCTAAATCTGTTAAAACGCATGGCACCTACAATCAGGAAGAAGCACTGGGCTTTCGATCTGCTCACGTACGGCAGACTTCTCTGAACAATGGATTATTTAAATATTTTTACATCTGTAAGCATATAGCTATGTATCTAGATATTTAAATCAATAAGATGTCAAAGAAAAATGCTGTTTCCCACCACTTCCCAGTAGCAGAATACCTCACACACTTTTCTGTCAGACATGCAGCAAGCTGATTCTGCAGCCGACTCCATTCAGCAAATGTGTTTTGGATAATTTTGATATGGCATTGCATTATACAACCATCGCAAAGTATGGTCTGCCAGCATAAGTGCATAAATTGTGAAAGGTCTGTGCTGCCAATTTCAACTGACTCTTCTGTCCTGCTGGAGAATAAAAAGCAGCTGGAAACTGTAAATGGCAATAAAAAAGATGCTTTGACTTCAAATGCTGAAAAACACAGGCTAAAATTGTGATTATATAATTATATGTAATTCTTATTATATATTCTTCTTCTCATGCACAACAACAGATGAGACTTCAGCCTGCACTCCACTGTCACTGCCAGCATTGAATGTTGAAGTTAAAGAAAGTATTTGACATATATGACTTCTACATGTGTTGAATAATATATTCATGAACAGATTTGTAAATTATACCTTTAGAGGGCATCGGTACCCTTGCTTAAAGGTAACCTGTGCTTTTCCTGTGCAGTGCAAAGCAACAGGTTTACTTAACTTCCATAATCTCCAGCAGCAAGCTGAGGGCTCTTTCCCCACCTCATGTGACAGCGCTGGGCCAATCACCAGCTTCAGCTCTGTCATAGGGGAGGAAGACAAGCTCCTCCATACCCTTAAGTAACTGGGTATTTTGTCTTTGCTCCAAACAGGGCATCAGGAGAACTTAGTGAGTCGGTGACCTGTCAAAAGCAGTAAAGTCTGAACTTCAACCCTGCATATCAGTTTCAGTTAGGTAGTGAGACCAGGGTTAGCATGATGGTTGTGGACTCACTTCAAATGAACTGTTTAGCAGTGACAGTTTCTATATTTCCCACTTCAACAAGTTTTAAAGTAAACTTGTCTTAAGAAAATATGGAGAGACCTTTGCAATATTCTGTATTTTGCAGTGGGTGGGGATTTTTGTGTGCATGGGAGATTTTTTGCTGGGGAATGGTTAATTTGCTTAAGGGAGCAGATTTTGAAAAGGATTGTAGTGAGGGTTATATATGTTTGTAAGACTCTAGCTTTAAAGCATATTTTATAGGTACAAGGACTATGGAATATGTGTGCCATGTATACAGGTCCTCCCACTGTCAGCACACCCACTCTTCACTGCAGCACTTATTTTATAAACTCAGCAAAACCATTAATGGTGGTTGCGACAGAGGAAGTAACAGTGCTAGAGGGGTAAGTATATAGTGGTCAAGAGGCGGGATTCACAAAGACACTGTCACTTTTCCATAATTTGCCAAGGAGACCGGGTCTTTTTAAACTGGTTACACTCACAAAGAGGCCATGAATTTCCACACACAATAGAATGCGCTCATAAAGGTTTTGTCATTTACGCACATTGGTTACGTTGTTTCTGGGATTTGTCCTGACCTTCAATGTTGCACATGATATTTGTCTTGTTTTGCAAATTTCCACATTCAGTAAAAGAAATACAACTGCTATTTTTCTTTATAATTAAATACCAATTAGCAAATAAATAAATGAAAGGATCTTTCCTAACGCTCTGTTCTACCATCTCATTATATAACTACAAACTGTACCATTAACAGACCGCACATGAAATAATTCCCAAAAGGTTAAAGCCAATGTTTCATGCTAGAGCTGATCTATTCCATGTATCCACGTTTGTAAAAGTCAATTCTATTAATTTTCATGGCATGTGCAAACCAGGAACACATGTAGCTTTAATATGTAAGAGGCAGTTCAGACTGCACCGGGGATTCTAGTAAACTGTAATGGACTCGTCTTTTGTTTTCATGTTTGGTTATTCAAGAGTCTTCAGCACTGGCACAATGGATGGAAACTAACCCTTTAGCCTATATTCACTGAGGCATTCATTGCTTCACTCATTGTTTATATATATATGTGCAAGTTAAAGAAAAAGCAAGAAAACAAAAAGGAAAGCATTAATCAAATGGATGAGAATACAGAACAAACAACAATCCCTGTCTTATAATTACTAGACCACAGAATATTAAGTGAGATCTGAATGTTGTATTATACTTGGCTTTAACTAAACATTTCTTCATCCAGTGCGTCAAAATATCAGATATTTGTCTAATCTCTATATCAGGGATGCAAAGTTTGAGGTCTATTTAAGGGCCACAAAAAATTAAAATCATTGCCGTATTGGTGTGGAGCAAAAGGGCTTGTTGGAAATTAATTATAAATGATGCATTATAAAATAGAATTATAAATGAAGAATTAAAGTGTATCTAACCCCAAATCTTTTTTTTTTTTTACATTTTAGATAGAATAGGGAAGCTATAGAATAACTTTCGTGTTTTTATTGTCTGTGCCCTCACTGGGGAGATCCATCCCTCAGTGGAGGCCATTGCCACTGGGACTAAAATATCCAATATTTGTCCCTACTTTAGATATACTTTAACACTTCTATACAAAATTGCTTCGCCATGTCACAAATAAATAATGAGCCTATTCCTCCCTTTTGGCCACATGCGTATCTATATGATCATTCCGCCAATCGTTTGATACAACTAAAATGATTACAATAAATAAGGATAGTAAATCACAGACCCCCCATTCAATTGATTTTGTGACGTTTTGATTAATTTCAACACTGACAAGTCAATCGGCCCTGACAAGATTTTTTCCACTTGTTTCTGATCGTTTGAACATGTATCCGAGTGTGTGTCAGACAATCGATCCTACTACAGATGGATTCAATTCTTTATCAGTATGCCGTTTCTGATAGATCATATTTATAACTCATGCCATATGTGTTGCACAGTTTCACATTTTAATTGATGATGAAAAGGTTGTTTGCAAACGCTCGTACCTAGATCGATGTATGGCCACCTTGTGACTAGTTGAATGTATCTTTTTATGTTATCTTTTATTTGGACCGGACACAATTTGGCACCCAAAGGCTTGATTATTTAAAGAATTGCCACAACCACTGCTGCCTACAAGCCAGCCACTGTGGCAGCTAATTTCTAAGACTATGTACCTTTGTGATACCTTCCAAATTCCAAAGTCATTATGCCACAAGCTCAACACTAAGCTTTGGGTGAAACATGAATGTGCAAGTTGTCAAGGATTGGGGAGGAACTGAGGGTACAGGGACAACGGAGAACAGATAGTTAACAAGGTATTGCTGTCTGTCACATGTCCTCAGAAATCAACTGGCATGCTGTCCACTTATTGTGAGAATCACAAAGTTCCCCTATCCAGACAGAGGTAGCAACCATAAACAACATAGGCACATAAATTTCCAAGCTGCTTCCATCCACAAATATAGGTTGATGAGAAACCTTGCTCCTGACACTAACACCTTTAGTCAGTATATTCTGCTCTCCAGTAGACTGGCAGACAGGCTTTTGCCTAACAAAACTAACATACTGTGCATTAACTGTACAATATTTCTGCCTATTTTTTTTCAATTCTAGAAATACACTTTTTTTGGTTCCTTGTACGGGGCTTCCAACTCCTTTGAAATGTCAGTGTCCACCTTTTCTATTATGCTATCATTACCCTCCACATTGTCAGAAGAGCTCAGGGATGCAGTTGAGGCCAAATCAGAAAGCTGTTTTACACTAGAGAACCATCTGCAGATAAAGCTAACAGAAATCCTTGTCATCATCCATACTCCTGTGAGGCCAGTGTCTGAGCTCATCTCCAGGATAATAATTTGTATGAAGCTGACAGCTTTTAGATCTGTTTTGGCTGCTTCTTCCAACGGTCAATTCAGGCGTATTACTGCTGTATTAAAAATTGTGTTACAACCAAAACTACTTATAAAAGATATTTGCTTCAAGTTATAATGAATCAGATTGGGGTGCTACTGATGCTGTATTTAAACCAAGCAATAATGCCAAGGCAAAATAATGAATTACACATGTTAAATGTGTGATGCCATAATATACTGTATCTGTAAGACTCATACTGTTCTATAACAATGCATATAGCTTCGCGGCATCTCCCAAGCATGTAATTGAAGGGATCGGTGTTTTTCTCATATAGACCTTGAAGTTGCAGAAAAAGGGAGGACCCTTTTCCCACGGGACAGTATTTGTAAAAATGTATTTTGCATTGGTACATATCCCCCATGGCAGTGCCCATCTCCTCATGCCCTCTTTTTGACAATACCTTGGGGGGGAATTTATCAAAACTGGACCAGACAGAATCTGGAGCAGCTTTCCGTAGTAACCAATCAGCTTCTCTCTTCAGTTTGTTCAGTTAAGCTTTGAAAATGAAACATAGAAGCTGATTGGTAGCCACAGGCAGCTACTCCAGATTCTGTCTGCTCCAGTTTTGATAAACTCCCCCAAGGTATTGTCTCCTCCTTGACTATTAAGATCTTAAAAATGGCCAGAATTGATTTCAAGATTTACTTTCAATAGAAGTCCGAAAAAAGTTAACAATGGGTTCCACAAACGGTCCGTGAACCAAACCAAGGCCATTTTGCTCATTCCTGCTTAACACCTTCCACACGCCAGAGCCACAGCCATAATTGCCAGTGTTCCTGGAAAAATAATGAGGGCAATTACTTATAAAAGGAAAACATGGTGATATGTTTTGGATGCTATCTAAAACAATTTGTATGTTTCCCCTAACCGGCAGTCTGTTCTGCAGGAAATGGGGTTGTGGGACAATTTTTAAAACAGGGAGACTGTCCTACAGAAACAAGGACACTTGACAGCCATGAAGTGATTACGTACCAGGCACTCTGTGCTAGACCTATGACTTTAATCACATAGTGCTGACTGTCAGGATAACAGTGCTGCACTTACAGTGTATATGGCAATCCCTGCAAAAAAGGCTTTTTACAAAGCCCATGCATCCCTAAGTGTATCCAAACATTACTACTATTGGTGCAAAGAAATATAAGACATTATCTACGGCAGCCAATTAAATTTAGCCTTTAATTCTCTAACATTCAAAATTTAATAGTGAACTTTACTTGTTTATTATAGGAATCAGCTTCTCTCTTCCTGGCTCCAGTTCTCAAAATAACATCCAACAGTTATTGGGGCCAATAAACTAGCCGTTTATTGGCCCTAATTATGCCAGTAAGTCACAGAGAATGTTAAACACCATTACTGAACATTGATGAAACATCTCCTACACATTTAGGTTGTTATATGCAGGTATATGCAGACATAATCAATAAGGTAAAGAAGAAATGGCAAAGTGCTGTAGCTAAAAGCAACCAAGCAACTATAAGGCTGGTTTCACACCTTGGCGTATTGAATAGGGCTACTTGGCTGTATCCCAATGGAAACGCGCGACCAAAACGCCCCAAAAAAGGACATGTACTTCTTTGGGCGTAGGCCGTTTTGTAGCGCGTTAAGACGGGCAGAAATACGGAAAGGTGTGAACCATACCCATAGAAAACAATGGGATTTTCATGTTTGTACGTTTTGTAGAGCGTTCATAGAGCGTTGAACGAGCGACAAAACGTAAAGGTGTGAACAGGGCCTTAGAGTTGTGACTTCAGCAAGCTGAAACCTCACTGGTCTTTGTGGGTTACTGCACTTTGCAATGTCACCACTACTTTTCACATAACATTTACGGATGATACTTATTTCAAATTTAAAAACTGACCATGTATTCAAGTAACTTACTGTCTGATTATTACACGTCTGCATTTACTATTTCCCCTTATTTAGAGCTGAAGGAATCAGTAACAGGACACTACCCGGTTAAGGTCTGAACAGATTGACACAGCCTTGTTTTGTACCAGGCTGGCAAGTGTTCCCTTAGCTTACATAAGAAACATTTCAAACATGTCAGTCTATCAGTTTTTATTCCATAAAAAGTCAGATTTCCAGAGGAGTTTGAGATTCCAAAGTGAGGGACTGTGGTTCTGGGTGAGGGGTGGAGAAGATCTCTCAGCATTGTTCTCTTTCGTCTCCGACTGACTGACAACCACCACCCTTCTGCACCGATCCCCACTGTGAGTGTTGTGAGTGTTGCTAACTTTGGCATCTTTTTTTAGAAAACAAAGCCAGGGGAACATAGCTGTTTATGAGGCAGAACATCTTTGACATGCTAGGGCCCTAAATGTTCAGTGACAAACTTTATGCCACCGCAGTGACGGATGGATAACAACAGCTTAACATTTTTTGTCTGTGCTGTGTTCTGTGTGCTACAAAACATTTATGGCATAGTCCCCTAGCTAGAGCATTACCTTAAATGACATTCAAGTGAATGAAGAAATCATCTGTAGGTTTGCGTTCATTGAAAGAATAATACTAATAATAATAACGTAACTGCTTATGGCAGAGGAAAAAGGACAAAATAAGGGCTAGATATTTAGATAAATGTAGTCAGTTTATGGACATTTGACAGTAGAGTGAATTAATACTCATTTAAGTGACTTTGCAGGATTGGCTAGCTACAGCTTTATTCAATATAGGGCTGAGTGGACATTATGCGCTACGCATTCTCACACTGGACAAAATGGCATCCAATTTCAAGCCAGTTTAGTCCTGATGCATGTTCTCCCTTAGTAAGCCCCGATAAAAGTGGTATTTGTATGAGTCCCCAAAACATGTCAGATATTCATATACTGTCCGCTTAACCCTAAATTGAATAAAGATGTATCTGGACTATTAAACGGAGTGTGGTGGTTTACAAACCAAGGAGACAGTGGAGATCCAAAGAAATGTAGAAGCTGCCTGTCCAGTAGTCAGATCACCTTTACCGTCTCTGTAAAGCCACTGACAGGTATAAAGTGCAGGCAACTAGAGGTAGCACTGTGGCTATCACTGATATTAGTACAAACTAACACAGGTCTTGACGGAGGCCTATGCTAAGTTCCACCAGTCACTACCCTGAGCATTCAAGCCACTCCAATCGCATCAAGTGACAATGGTGTAACTATAACCATAGCAATGGGACCCAGAGCTGTCTGGCTACATTATAATGTATGCAGGTAGCAATAGCATTTGACTAATACTTCTGTCTAAACTGAATGTCAATATAGTTGTGGGAAGCTTCACAGGGTATGGAGCCATTAGAGCAGTCACAAGTACCTGGTCACTGTTGGAAATACAACAGCTTATGCTAATGTACTGGTTTGTCTTTTGGGCAGTATATGGCGCTGTGGTGCAGTGTTGGTCTCTATGCATATGTATAGTTGTCTGTGATACACAGGAAGTTCTATATTTATATATGGTTTCCTCTCTACTATGCTGTATTCCTGTATACATACATGTAATGCCCTGCTAAACAAGTAAAACTTAATTAAGCATTCTACAAGATCTCAGTGCTTCATCTAAACACATAACCAACAGTCACACCCACCCTTAGAGGGGATGATTGTCTTTAAAGCACCTAAATTGGAATGAAATTCAACTTCAGCACTCAATTTTCTAATCTTAATGCACACAACTGGTTGTAGCAGAAACAAGAAAATTGTTACTGAAATCATTACAATTGAATGGCGGAAAAGTTTTGGACTGCAGTGGCTTTAGGGCTAAATCCAAATAAACTTTTCCACATTCCCTGGTCCAAGAGCATGGGACAGCTAGACACATTTGGTTTACCACGAGTAGGGAGATTTAAGGAGAAGGATGCAAAGGGGCCACACAGACAGAGGAACTATGAGAGAAGGATACTACAGCACACGAGAAGACAGGATTATAGAATGGGACTGCATACATGTTCTGATATGATATGATACAGCAATTGGGCAATTATTTAATAATTATTTATGGGTATCCTCAAGCATCCTGTACTTTGATGGCGATCCGTTGGAAGTGACTGACCTGTATTGTGTTTTGGCTAACACTACCAACTCTAAAGTACCTCATCCTCCTGATGAAGCATAGCCCGCGAAACGCATAGAGGACTGGACCATTACACATATGTGTATGAACAAGTTATATGTATGCGATTTGTTTACACTATACATGTCAATAGTTGCATTGATGTAATTAGGTCAAGGAGGTTGACTTAAAGGAGAACTATGAGGTGAGTGCTTTTCACTTACCTCATAGTTCTAGCCGACCTGGGACAATGAAACTGTCACAGGTCGGCTTAGTAGATCGGGAGGTGAGCGAACACATACCGGCGTTCGCTCACCTCTCGATCCTGTCACGCCTCTCTGCCATGACAGGGGAGGGGCTGGATTCCCCCCTCCCCGCTCCGATCCGCAAGTGCTGACTGGCGGAACAGACGGGGGAGGGTGCGGGTACAGCTACAGCTCGCGGTATACTGAGCCTAGGTTGACGGGAGGACGCTAGTTTGTGTCCTCCCGTTACCCTAAGGAGAACTATAGAGAAAAGCCTTAACCCCATAGTTCTCCTTTAAAGGGATCATGATACAGATCTTACAGATTAGCAAACATGATTTCAAACAATTTTTACTGAACTTTTAATGGATTTAATAAAGAGATTGAATTTTAAAGTATTTGTGTGCCACTTGGTCATGGGTCATATGGTTGCTTCACTTTCTATAGCCTTTAATATATTCAATATATCCTGCTGGGTAAAATCTAACAACACAGGCCACCGCCTGAGCACACTGTTTCCTATGTACCCTGTTCACATTGCGTTTCAGATTTCAGGTGGGTTGCAGTGTGTTGTGGAAAAATGTAGACATGTTGAATTTCTCTACCTGAAGTCACCGTCAGTCATTCCAACTCAACTCATCTGCGGTGCACTAACATTACAGAGGAACTTCACCTCCCTTCCTTCCCCATGCTCCCATGTATAATTTGTTTATTCTAACCTTTTATCCTAAATTCACATATTCACCCACCTAGCAAATTCTGCGTTGGTCTGTTCTGATCCGCCACTCGGCTGTCACGCTGCCAGCTTTTTCTCAGATGTCATCAGTTGTCTCTTCTGGCAGCCAGCCCACTAGTGACGCAAATCAGGTCCACCCTCCTTTAGCGCCATGTCTGCACTCTTCCAATGTCATGTAGATGCTGAAGCTTTTGACGTGCATATAAGAGGCTACAAGAGCAGGGACATGTCATTATTGCCTAGGCGAGACTGCAGGCAGGGGGGTGGGCAGGAATGAAAAAAAGAAAATAAACCCCCCAAAAAATTAAATTATTTTACTCCATGGGGGAGAAAGGAATGCAATAGGGAAAAGTTGTATAAGGTGGTTTTTGACCGTTTCAGGGGTATAAAAAACACCCAAAAACCACCATGTTTGCTGCCAGTGGAGACAAGCCCTAACCACTAAAAGCCAATGTTTGTCATAATTTTACCTTATCAATTGTTACTTTATCTCCCCTTCAATGGCTTTTTTCCCCAATCTCATCGATCAACACCTCATAGAACCTACAGTTACTATCAGGTAGAGAAGCACTGTATTTAAGGATTGAATGTATTTACAGTAATTCTAATGAATAATATTTATACAAATTATCACAAACTTTGATCCTAAAAATTAGTGAATAACACACAGGAGTGAAAATGCTGCATACTAATGCATGCTTATGTGGATTGGCTCCAGTGAGATGACATTTAATAGAGTGCTCTGAGGAAACTGGAGCATGCTGAGCTCTGGTGTAGTAGCAGCACGCGTTGGATCACTGTAGGGTCTAGTAATTGGCCTTACGGGAAGGTAAGTAGCATCTATTGTGAAAGGCGCCAGGAATTGTGGAACACTAAGTCTTCAGTTCAGCTTGTGGCAGTCAGTGCAGGGTCTCCATTCTGCCAGTGTTGAGGGACTATAGCAGTATTGTTTTAGCTCTATTGTCCTTTCAGTATCAGATTGATGTACTTTTGAGTACATGTGAGGCCTAACACACTCCCTATTGTCTGTCTGTTTACTTCCAGTACTGGAACACGAGTTTCAGTGTGGCTTCCCTTTACCCAATACCTTGATTCATTCACAAATGTTTACTAGGAAATCACTACACAGGAACAAAACAAGTCCATTGGGCTGCTTTTCAAGGCTACAAGAAAGAAAACACACTTAAGGGGAAAGCATAGTGAGGTCATATTTTGAGGTATTATTGCAGCAGTTACTGTAATCCATTCTTGTCCAGAGATCATTGATGCTTATATGCCCAGACCAAATTTAGCACAATGTGTCAGTTAACTTGATAATGACACAGTGAGATGGATTATTTCCTTGCCTCATTTTTATACTTATTTTTTAGGGCATACATGGTTTTTATTTCAAACAATGTTTTAGTAAACAATATGCTCAGATTCATTATAATAGGCTGTCAAATAGACAAAAAAGTGTTTGTTTTTTAAATATTAATTTAAAAATGTTTTCATACATACAATATTGTCTACTTTAATACAAATATTTTTTCTTAGTGCACTCAATGTACGCAAAAAATAAATAATTTGGCATATATTATTAATAGCTGTTTACTAACAAAGCCATGTGATATAGATGTTGTAGCTGACATGGTAATTACATGACCCGGAACTATGCCGTTTGGCTACCGATTGTTAGCAGGGATGAAGAGCTGTTTATGACAGCATGGTCTCATTGCTAGAAGCATTCACCTAATGGTCAAAAAGAAATGTAGATTAATGTTGCCTTTGTACTTTTGAGCAATTTTTTTTTTTATCTGCCTCATTGCATTTTTAACTGATGGCTAAATTTCTGATGTTATACATCATGACCTCTATTCACTGTAACCAAACGGCTGATCTCCTTCCAGCTCTGATGTGCCTTATGGCATAACAATATACAGGATGGGTCAGGTTGTATGTTTTATGCCTCAATTTAAAATATATACTCTATGTGCATAAGCCCTAACAAATATTTTTTTTTATATAAATGCAACCATGCTCAATACATAGCCAAGTTACTGATGCTCCACATGCCACACCAGGTTCAATATAATTTGAAAATCATCAGATATACAGATTAAAGAGAAAATAATAATAATAATAGTAATATAAATAATGATGATTATTATTATTATTATCATTATTATTTTATTATTAATGTTGACATCTGGGTGTTGTTAATCTCTTCCACTTCCATTTCCTGAGTACATGCATGCACTCCAGTGATGGCTGCACAGTATTACTCAGGGTGCTTTTCTGATGGTGAAGCGGACCATGTCTACTTAATGTGTGTTGAAATGCCCCCTTGTAGTCTCCATCGAAATGCCAATGAAAGAGCACAGATGAGAGACAGGAAAAGAGCAATGTCACGCTATAACAGGAAGTACATAAACAAGGACCAAGTATTAAAGAATACTGCAGATTTAAACTTTACAAATTACTTTGAAAATTAAAATAAAATATAAAGATTATATGAGATGTTAACGATTGCATTTTCATATACTTAAACATTTATTGTGCATGGAAACACCTTTAAAACTGGAAACTCAGTTTTGTAACAATTGGCAGAATCCAATAATCTGAAAGGCATGTGGTATATGCCAAAACAATTATTATTTTCAGTTATATGACTGTTATTTTCAGCTCTTGGTCTTTATAGCTGAACAGAACACTTGTAAGCCTAATGTGTATTTCTGTAGCTAAAAGATTGATGGTTTACATTAGTACACATTGTAGCATATCCCTAAGATACCAGTACTGCACAAAAAGAGTGCCAATGGATTTAAAGCTACTCTTTCATTGTTAGGTGATGTGTGTAATTCTTTGGGCATTCAGTTTGTAGGTAACGCTCATGTGCCCTAGTAATGAGTCATAGTATAGATCTCTGTCTTTATACAATATTTAACCAAACAATGACCATATTTTGTTGTAAGCAGCTACAATTAGGGGAAGCAGTTCCTGATTATCAGGGGGAAACAGGCTGTGCTGCACCTATACTTTCACCTTGTCCATGTATAGTTGCACAAGGCATCTGCTGGATGGCACAAAGATATGTATATACATTACATTTGTTTCCGTACATGAAAGATAAAGCCAAACTCCAGCCAAAAGTTTTCCTCAGTTTTGGATAGAATGGGGAGGGGTTGGAGAATTTGTGAAGATTATATAACTGTCTGTGCCCCTGTTAGGAAGATTTCCCCTCGCCTACTGCCCCACTGACACCATGAAAGAAATAAGGGGAACAGGTGGCACCAGTATAGGAACACAGATAGCAACACACACCTGATAACGGTCCTACCCCTAATCTTATCTACCAAAACATTTAGTCTGGCCACACATTGTGAGTCTATGGGGTTAGAAAAAACGATTGATTCCCCCATGCATGCTTATAGCTTGAAGATTGAAGGACCCAGTTGGGAAAGACTTTTCTTTCTGCCACTGTGTAAATGAGTTGTGATGTTGTGCGATTTATGACATCATACTGTTTTTATCGCTCTCTGACCCAACTATAGAGATTTTCCATCGCTTCCTGTCCCACTCTGGACAAGAAATGAAAGGAAATTTCCTCAGTGCAGCCATAGACACTATTAAGTAGAAACAATGACAAAGGATTAAAAAATGCAATTTGTGTCTAGTATAAATAAAAATATTTTTCAGGTACAAAAGTAAAACACAATGGAAATCTAGCAGAAACAATTATTAAAAAAAAAAACAGTTAAATAATGTAAACACTAACTGTTTATTATTAAATATTTTGTTTGCAAAACGCGTGATGACGACACGGCGGGGTGTCACCCGGTCTAGAGACCGGGTGACACCCGACCTCGGGATGCCCCTGTTGTGAATAACCCTGTTAATGTCTGCATACATGCATTTCAGAGATTACTTTATGGCATTTTTTAGGGCAGGTTTCCTGACGGTAACAAGAGCAATAAGTGTAATGTGTGTTAAAACAGCCGCTTGTGGTCTCCATTGGAAGCCAACAGGGTGGCCATGCATGAGAACAATAAGGAGACAGGTACAGAGCATTTCACTCTATAACAGGAAATGGCTGCACAACCACCTTTACGGATGGATCACCTGATATTATTTTAATGAAAGCTGCAGATTTAAAACCATTTAAATTATTTATAAACCTACATTGACAAATTAAAGCTTATATGAGATTTTAATAATTGGGTTTACATCTACTTTAATGTTTTATTAAACCCTCCATAATAAAAAAATAAATGTAGCAGCACACCTTATATTATTGCTTGTTTCCTGTTCCTTTTTTTGCGTGCATGGTTTCTTTGGAGTGTAATTAGCCAGTGAAATACCGCTTGTCTCCATTGCCTTGCAGGGTCTCCCTGGAGCCACCCTGACGTGCACTGCTGGGACTCTATTATTGCATGCCGCTTCAACACACCAGGAATCATGGGACAGACCTCCCAGAAGCTGTGGGAAGACTGGGGCTGCATAGAATTAGATAGCATAACATTTGTTATACAATTAGTCTCCTAAAGGGAAAACATGTTTTTAAGAATGTTTAATACTACTTTAATCCAATAGTTGCAAGTAAGTGGGTATGGTGAGAGTTGTTGTGTAGTTGTGTGCATTAAATGAACAGGTTCATGGGACCTGTGACTAATCTGCAGTTTCTGACAATAGAGAAGATTGTAAATGGGAGGGCTGTTTGGCTGTGGTTTAAAATAGCCAATATGAAAGAATGAATCAGACTATTACAAAAAACTGATTCACTAAAGTAAACACCAGGAAGGTGGGGATGTAATTGTAATCTGCAATATACACTTTCCTCCGCAGTGTCCTTTTTTGTAACGCTGCTGCCAAATATCTGTTCTCCCAGCAGTTCAGCCACTGCCCGCAGGTCTCCTGCATTATTTCATTTAAATCACTTGGCTCCATAGACTTCTATGGGAATGACTTATTCAGTTCAAACATCAGCAATGAGACCAGAGGTTTACAAGCATTGGATTAACTGCCAAAAGTAGGTACCTTTTGCAGCAGTGTTTCCAGCAAAGATTACTGTGGATGTAAGGGCAACTGCCATAGCAGTCTCTGGAGTTTTCCTTTAGGCCCCGTTCACATATAGCGACATACCTTTGCAGCGGCCGGGATAGCGCGACTTTTGGGGCGATGTTCCAGCGACGATCCAGCGACGGTAGCGCGACCTTCTCCGTCAGGCTCCATAGAAAAAAAGCAAAATCCGCCGAAAAAAGGGTCCGGTAGAAGCGACTTGCGACCGTGACGAGCGACGCGCGACATGGAGTTAAGACAGCTCCATTGAAAAGCATTGGCCGGCGACTTCTCGCGATATAGCGCGGCAAAAATGCGCGATATCGCGGCGGAAATCGCGCGACAAGTCGCTATATGTGAACAGGGCCTTATAGCAACAGCAAAGACAAATAAAATGACTGCTTTGGCTTTTCTTTTTTTTTTTAAACACATTTTATCTTTCAGCTACTACAGACAGCACTTTGGCTCCAGTTTTCATAAATCATATAGAAAATACTAATATATATATTTACAAGTTGAGTTGGTACATTTTGCTGGCACTGCACACATACTGATTACTTAAAATTTTATTTGCAATTATAATGATTAACACAGAGGCGAAGACTTAAAAACAACATAACACACATAGCTGGCTGTGTAGGCAATGCAATTTAATCTGTAGAGCTTCCCATCAGAGCAGGCCTGGATCTAGGTATAAGGAGCCTATAGGCACACAAACCCTGGTGCCTTAAGCATCTCCAATCATTTTGCTACACCCTGGACTACACCCACCACATCCTGATAAGCATACAGTGAAACATAAGCAGAAGTATTTAATTGTTTCTCAGGAAATTAGAAGTTGGGGCCAAAACGTAGAAGCTAGCAATGACCGAAATGACCCCTTTTCTACTGTGTGTGTGTGTGTGTATTGCAGACGTAACTAACCAAAGCATGTGGTTTTAGACCTGCAGACCTGCATGCATACAGTGCAGAAATGCTCCTCAAAATGACAGCCCTTGGGTGCTGATTAAACTGGGAGAATGGCTCATCCTGTGCATTTAACCTTTATTCTTTTTTACATGGGGAAGGGGGCAGTTTGGCATGTTCACCTTGAGTGACAGAGAACCTTGTCGCAGCACTGGGTGAGTAAACAATTACACCCTTGCTGTCCTTTCCAAGATATGGCTCTTCTCCTTAAATCTATACTGGAACACAGTGTTATCATTAGCTCAGTGCTTGTGGAAGTCTATTGGGCTGCTATTACAGTCACTAGTTCCATTCAGGAAATAGCAGGGACATGAAGTGAAATGTGCATGACTAGAAACATTGAGCTAATGGTACTGCTACATTCTGGTACCAGTTTTAGGAAGAGAGAAGTGGCTGGCGGGCAGGGCAGCCATCAGGGGGGTACGGCAGATACTCATGTAAGGGGCCGGGGCAGCCTGGGGGGCCCGCCCGGGCCCCTTACTTGACTATTGGCCGATGGTGAAGGGCGAGTAGGCGGATGCCTGGCCCTAGCAGCGCAGGGCCCCAGCATTGCAGCTCCAGTGGCTTTGAGACAAGCTAGGGGACCATCAGTGACGCTGCTCGTCTGATGTCGGACTGGCCGGAAGTGACGTCACTTCTGGCCGGTCCGGCGGCAGACGAGGCCATGTGTGCAGGTAAGAGGAGCTAGGAAGGAAAGGAGGGAGGGATGCAGCCCTGACCAGCCCACCTGAGGCCCCTTCAGAGCCCACCATAGACAGTCTCAGATGGGCTGTGCAGCATCTATGGTGGGCTCTGCACGGTCACTCTCAGTGTCCAGCGTGTCACTAAGCCCTGCATCCAGCGCGTCACTAAGCCCTGTGTCCAGCGGCGTGGGGCCCGGCCTAAAGCAGTGTAAGGGGCCCTAAAATTTCTGATGGCTGCCCTGCTGCCGGGTCCCCAAGAGCAATTGTGTCGCATACTTGCACATTATGACAGACTTACATTGTTTGCCATTCCTCCTGCGCTGGCAGCTCTGCACTCCCTGTTGCTATTTTCTCTGCCACTTCTTCAGGCTCCAACGTGTTCTGGGTGACCACTAATGATTTAACTTGTGTCTATGCACATTCGAGTTATATTATTCTGACACCCAGCTCCACCCCCAGCATCTGACAGATGTTTAGATTGCACCAAGAATTTTCACTGGGCATGTTAGTTGAAGGATAGAAGGGGTTTGGTCTTTCTTACCAAACAAAACACTGGTTCCTAGACATTGTGTTTCTGGATTGCAGTCTGAAGGGTTTGCTTTTAGAGTTAAGTGTTAAGGATAGAATTGGAGATGTTAGGTGTTAAGGTAGAGGTAAGTATTGGGATGGTAAGTGTAATGGATTTGTTTTAGCGGGTAGGTTAAGTGTTGTGTGTTCATGTAGGCCCTGTAGGGTAAGGTAAACTGTTAGGAAGAGCTTTAGTTTAGGGGACACTTCATTGGGTTAGTGAAAATTGGTCATCTACAATAATCACACCAGTTTTTGGAGCTGCACAAATAATGACCAGCTGTCTCCATTAAATATTCTGACACCACAACCCTAAGTACATAAGATAAGCAGATCCAGGGATACTAAAGATGGGACTTTTAAGGTGTCAGTAAACATCATGTATTTGTAGAAAGAAATGCACATCAATTGTATTCACATATAAATTATATAAACATCAAATTTCAAAAAATTTCATTCATCAAGAAATATGGTATTATAGCATTACATCTCTAGATTGTGTATGTGCCCAAATGTCTACCACATATCTACTCCAAAGTTTCTACATCTTGAGAAAGACTCCTTTCATGGTATACTGATGGGTATTGGTAGAAGCGAGGTAGTTGTGACGTGAGCCTGCTTCTTCAGAAAGCATATGGTACTATTATCTAGAAATGTGGTACTGTCTTCCCAGGTGAGACTGCCAGAGAAAAAAACAGAAAGTCGTGACTCACAGACGCCAGCGGCCGTCCACAGGATCTGCAAAGATAGTTTTTTAAAGGACAAAGGCTTAGATGGTGGTCAAATATGGACTCAGCATGTTCGTACATCATTACCTCATGATATAGTTATTCAAATGCTGTCTTTTCAAAGGTATCCTCCACTTCCCAAAATCAATGGTCCACAAAGTGCATGTGCTTCTCAGAATGCTTTATTATTCCACCTTCTTAGGTTTCCAGCCATCCCATCACTTATCCAATCACTATGTTCTATATAGAGCCTATGTGCAAGTAAGGTGTCAGCAAAGTGCAGCCAAAGAAGAGGGCTGCCAGCTATTAGGGGAGTGATACCAGAGACCTCCAAAGGCACTATTTACACTAAGCACTGTTAAATGAATGTGGATTTTTGAATTTTTGGTGCATGTTTATTTTGTTTCTTGTGTTTTTGCAGATTGATGCATGCTGAAGCCTGATCATTGGTCGTTCCTCAGTGGTGTCAAAGGGTCTAAAAATGCAATTCATAGTAACGCACAAAGCTAGGTGCAGTGCATTGCAATGACATTCATATTGATGGCTAGACATGTGCGATTCGTTTCATTCCTAATCAAAATTCATACGAATGTTCCGAAATTCGGACATCCAGACTCATCTGAATTTCCAAATCCCAATGCATCCGAATGTGTCCGAATCCGAATTTCCATTTCCGAATTTCGGATCCCGTCCGAATTTCGTTCAAAAATGAAACTGAATCGGACATGTGACTTTTCTGGCCAATCAGGTGTGTTTTTCAGTTTAATGCATCCGAATTTCCATTACGGCAACATGGGAGCCATATACAGTATAAACATATAATACTAAAACTGAGGCTACTAGACCCAAATGGCATTCGGGATCCGAATTTCCAAATTGCTTTCTGGAGTTCCCGAATGCCATTCGGGTCTGGGGGCCTCAGCTTTAGTAATGTATGAATATGGCTCCCAGACCCAAATGGCATTTGGGTTCAGTAGATTCAGCGCTAGTATTAATATCTGCATATGGTTTTCTGTGGGATTTGCAATGAATATTCGTAAACTCATCTGAAACTAACGAAAATTCGGATTTCGTCCAAATCCGAAAGCCGAACCGAATTTTGGATCCGAATCCCGAAATAATGAAATATCCGAACTGAACTGAATTTTTCCGCAGCATAAATGCCTATTGATGTCACCCTTATGTACCTAGGCATTGCACCACAACGAACATGGAATTGTAGCACACCACAAAGCAAATATGTCTGTCCAGTGTGTTGTACTGCATTGTAAAAAAATGCTACATGTCCTATTTTTGTCGAATTGTGGTACATCAGCAGCCCATTAAAAATAAACACACTATAATGGCATGAACGAGCCCTTAGAAGTGGGCCTCTCATGCCTAAGAATAACTCTGTATCCTCCCCACCTCCTCTAGCTGTGGCTGAAAGGTGCTCCTCCAGCTTCTGCTACACATTACCTCATAACTCTGGAGGCTGACAGAGGGGATCCTTCCTGCACAGACATATCCCAGTCACACCTACTTTATATCAGCCTGTCTGGGGAACGCTGCCCCTACAAGCACAGGATCTATCTGGAGACACACAATATGTAGGAAAGTTAAATTATCACCCACTATCTGCAAACCTTTGCACTGACTGAACACACCCGCCATTCAGGAACCTTCTGTGTACTTTTCCTCTCAAAACAGCTTTCAAACACTGCAAACAAGGCCAATAGCTCCTTCCTGACAGAAGTGTGGATGTTTATGGTCAGGAGGCCTTTTCTCAAAGAGGGTTGTAGAACACAAACTGATATCAAGTCATTTTATAAACTGCACTAAAAAAAAATGACGGTTGGAACCTGGTTACTGTGAGCAACAGATCCAGCTATCTTTATCCAGGTTTTTTGAAGGTGGCCTGTGATGCTATATAGAAATGAATGTGAATGTAGCTTCACTATGAAGCTTAAAGAAGAACTCCGGGTAAAACTACCCTTGCAGTGGGGCTACTCCCGCTCTGCGAAGGTTAAGTGCTTGTTTAGGGGCTGGAATAAAGTAGATTTGCTTACCTGATCTTCCCCCCTGGGCTCCAGCAGTCTGAGGATCGCTGATGTAATTGCGCCTTATGTAGGCCCATTGACCTCCATTAGATATAAGGACACCAGGGGA